>NC_133618.1:343344018-343566518 GCF_048593235.1 Sminthopsis crassicaudata | reverse complement strand
CAAATGATTGGGTACAGAGATTAAAGAAGGTGAGAAATAGAAGATAACATCTAGGTTGTGATTCTGGGTTATTGTGAGAATAGTGGTACTCTCTTCAGTAATAGGAATGTTTGTAACAGAGGAAGATTAGAGGGGGAAGAAAAGTTCAGTTTTGGAAATATTGAATTTAGAGAGAATAATTGTAGTTGAATAATGGCATTAGAAGTTAGATTGTAGACAATTAAGAACAAAGTGACAAAATAGAAAGTAGAGACTTCCATTGTGGTTTATCCATGAAAGAGAGGAATGATATGTAATGATAGCTACTTGGGATAGAAGGATCAAGTGAGGAGTTATTGAGGATAGGAGACATATGAGCATGTTTATAGTCAATAAGCAAACAACCAAAAGACAGAGAGAAATTAAAAATTACTGAGAGATGGTGATAATAGAGAAAGAAATCTGCTAGAGAAGATAGAATAGACTAGCATCATTTATACATTTGAAATGTTTTCCTTATTAGAAAAAGACATTGAGTAGACCATAAATGAACTTCCTGAGAAAAAAGAATTAGGATTAGATGGATTTATAAGTGAATCATACCAAATACTAAAGATCAACTAATTCCAAAATCAAATAATTTGGAAGAAGTAAAGAAGGAGTCCACCAAACTCCTTTTATGAAACAAATACAGTATTGGTTCCTAAACCAGGAGGAGCAAAAACAGAAAAAGAAAATTATAGACCAGTTTTACTAATGAATATTGATGCAAAAATCCTAAATAAAATATTAACTAGGAAACTAAAAAAACTATATCACAAAGATTATATATTATGGCCAAGATATATTTATCCCAGGAATGCAGGGATGATTCAACCTGAGGAAAGCTAACATTATTGATTACATCAATAACAAAAATTACAAGATTATAGCAATAGATATAGAAAAAAAACCTTCATCCTATTGAAAACAGTTGAAATCATAAGTATATTTTTTTTAACAATCATAAGAAGCATCTACCTAAAACCATCAGCACGTATTATCTATAACTGGGATAAACTAGAAGCTTTGCCAGTAACATCAGGAGTAAAACAAGGATGACTGCTAGCTATAGCAAAAAGAGAAGAAAAAGAACTTGGAAGAATCAGAATGGGCAATAAGCTACCAAAACTATCTTTTTGCAAACAATATAATGGTGTACTTGGAAAATCATAGAAAGTCAATTAAGAAAAACAATTGAAACAATTAATAATCTTTAGCAAAGTAGTAGAATATAAAATAAGTCCACATAAATAATCAGCACTTTTATATATTACCAATAAAAACCCCACAAGAAGAGATGGTAAGAGATAGTTCATTTTAGATAACTATGGACAACATAAAATACCTGAGCATACAACTGTAAAGAAAAATCCAGATCTACATGAATTAAATTACACTTTTTATACAAATACTGACTTTAATCAGATTTAAATAATGGAAAGATATAAATATTACTTGTTCATGGATAAGCAAAACCAATATAATAAAAATGTTAATCTATTTATTCAGTGTTATCCCAAATTACCAAACAATTAATAGCAAATAAATTACTAAAATATTATTTTACTGAGCTAGGAAAAACAATAACAATTCAATTGGAAGAACATAAAAACAAGAATTTCAAATGAATTAATGAAAAAAATGTAAAGGAAGGTGGTCTGGCAGTGTCACATCTTAAATGATACAATATGATGTGCTATGATATGATATGATATATAATATAATACAACACTATATTATATTATAAGGAGGAATTATCAAAACTGGTGGGGCTACACTGATGGATCAATGGAATACAGTAGATATACAATATACAATAGCAAATGACAAAACTAATCTTGTTAATAAAAATATTAAAATGCTTAAGCTTAAGAATTCACTGGTCAAAATAAAATTGTTGGTAAAACTGGAAAATTGTCTGGCAGAAACTTGATATAGACCAATATTTTATACTATTTACCAACAAAGTCAAAATTAATACATGACCTAGACATAAAGGGAAATATCATAATAAATTAGAAGAACTTGGAACATATTACCTCTTTTGAATAGAAGAATTTATAAACAAGAGAGCATTGTAAAATTGACAGTTTTGATTATATTAAATTTAAAAGGATTTGTACAAATAAAACCAATGTAGCCAAGATTAGAAGGAAAGTGGGGCAGGAGTAGTGGGAAGAGAGAACAATTTTATAGACAGTTTTACATATAAAAGCTGTATTATCCCAAATGCATAGAGAACTTTGTCAAATTTATAATATGTAATTCATTTGCCAACTGATAAATGGTCAAAGGATATGAACAATCAGTAGTGAGCCCAAAATCCATTCTATAAAATAACTGCTGATTGACTGACTGGTTAATAAAATTAGATAAAACTTTAACAAAATTCATAAAAGGTGAAGAATTTTGAGGGAGATAATGAAATAAAATGGGAAGGAAGGGAGATTATCAGTACCAGATTTCAAAATATATTATTAAGCAGTAGTCATCATTTGTTACTGGTCAAAAAAAAAAAATTGACCAGTATAACAGATAAGGTATATGATGTAAAACTAACTAAATGCAGTTGCATAGTGTTTGGTAAAAAAAAAAAAATCCAGCTACTTTACTTGGAACTCACAATTTAATAAAATTTCTGGGAAACTTGGAAATTACTCAGAGTTCTTAGGAAACAGAATTGGTGTTTATGGGTTGAATATCTCCTATGAAGCAGGAGCTATGTGACTTGTTGGGGATATAAAAATATACAAAATTTCACAATCTAATGGGAAAACAACAAGCAAATATGTACAAACAAGATATACATATATGTATATATGCATATGATAAATTGAAATAAGACAGAGAAGCCAGAAAAGAGTGTTGGGAAAGACTTCCTATAGAAGATAAGACTTAAAGGAAGCCAGGTAATTCAGTAGATGAAGGTGAGAATGGAAAGTATTCCAAGCATAGCAATAGTCAGGAATATCTGGGATACTTAGAGTGAGAGATGGAGTCTCTTATTCATGGAATCTCAAGGAGATAATCACTGGATTGTCAAGTAAGGTGTAAGAAGAAGGAAAAGGTAGAAGGGGGAAAAGGTTATATATAGAAGGAGACTTTGGATGCCACACAGACAATTTGGATTTGATCCAGGAAGTAATAGGAACCCACTGGAGTTTATTGAGTATGGAAGGTGATATGGACAAACTTGTATTTAGGAAAATCATATTGGTGATTGAATATTAAGTTAAAATCCTGGGGGAACTGGGAGGATGCCCCTGATAGTAATAGAGAAGGTAGGAAGGGCAGCTAAGTGATATAGTGGATAGAGTGCTGGGCATGAAGTCAGGAACACAAATTTTCATTAATTCAAATTTGACCTCAGACACTAGCTGTGAGACCCTGGGAAAATTACTTAACTCCATTTGCCTTAGCTTCTCATCTGTAAAATGAGCAAGAAAAGAGAATAATAAAATACTCCAGTATCTTTGCCAAGAAAACGTCAAATGAGGAAAGAGGTTCTGGTTAAAAAAAAGAAAAAAAAAAAGTTGAAGTTCTTGGTGTGAGTCACTTAAAACTCTCAGAGCTGTTGGCAAACTTATTAAAGTAGCCAAAAATCAGACTTTTTATAACAGTACTCCAGTCTGAATATAAGCAATGAATTATGAGTACACATTCAAAAGAACAATATTAGAAATGAACAAATTGTTTTATAAATAAGAGATAAAAGAGCAGGAGAAAAACGTTAATATAGTGTCTACTCATATGTGCCAGGAATTGCTCTTAAGTATTTTTTAACAAATATTGTTTCATTTGATCTGCACAATAATCTTGGGAGTTGGATGTTTTCATTAACCCCATTAACTGTTTGAGGTAAACAGTAGTTAAGAGACTTGTCTCATGTCATGCAACTAGCTAATTTTTGAGGCTGGATTTGATCTCAGGTTTCTCCGACTCTAAGCCCAACCCTCTATCCATTTTGTCCTAGTTGCCTAAAAGACTTATAACTCTTCTAACACTGCTAAAAAATATACATTTCACTCAGTGCTTCATCAAATTTTTATAACAATTGAATGTATATGAGGCAACAGAGACATTTCAAATAGTACAAAAAGACATAAATATTAAGCATATCATTTATGAAATAAATATTATTAATAATATTTAATAAATATTTATTAAACATAAATCCATCAATATATATTATATATTATACACAATCAAAATACCAATCAGTTAAGATAGCACAAACAAAAAACATAGACTTAAATGAAGTCTTAATTTTATATAACAAGTGAGCCAAAGTACAAATTACAAATTAACAATTATTTGAAAGATAATGACAATAATGAAAGCACATACCAAAATTTTTGCATGCAGCTAAATCAGTTATCAGTACTCAGGGGGGAAATTACTTATCCAAAAATAATAAAAATGAAAGAGAAGACTTTGAATATGCCTTTGAATAAATAGAAACTCAATGAATAAACCAAACCCAAATAAATACAGTTGAGGAAATATTGAAAAATAGGGGAGAAATTTTGGAAACTAAAAACACTAAAAAATTACAAACAAAACTAAAAGCTAACTAGCTTTTGAAAAAGACTAACAAAACTGACAATCCTTTAAGTTAATTTGTTATATAATATTACGGTAAAAAATTGAATCAACAAAATAGCAAGTGAACAAGGTAAAATAATATCCAAACCCAGAAGGAATAAAGAAGCATCAAAATCATAAGAACAATATGCCAAAATATTTTGAAATTTTCATGTTCCAATTTTATCATAAGTATTCATGAGAGGGGATTAAATTGCTTATACACCTTTTGCAGTACAAGGAAGCTTAAATAAACAATGAGAAAATAACAAGGGACAATTTTGTTATTGACATAACAGGACCATTTTCCCCAGATTTCCTAAAAATCTACAAGCAACTAAAACTAATATAATACTTGGAGTTTCTGGGCATTGCACTTTTTAGAGCCTAGATGACTTTTAGACATGTGACATAAATATATTTATTAGTATCAAAGTGAGATGATAGTCAATAAAGAAAGGAACTCCATAGTCCTAAAAGATCTGTGGTCTTCTACTGTAGCTCTGCTGGGTTTCATGTGATTCTAACTGTGGCTCCTCCATAAATGCATAGCATTTATCTAACTGGAAAATATGCAAATGATGAAAACTTGGGGGAGGGGTATGAATCTAACACACTGTATGACAAAATCATAAAACAAATACTTGAAGAAAAGAGAATATATCCTGCCAGTTGAACCCAAATAATTTGAATAACCAAAATTAAAAGAAAAAATAATTGTTGGAATACAGCTCACTGGTAGCAGTTTCAATTTCCTATGATATAGGTTTAGTTTTTATAATTTTTGAGACTTGATTAAAATACAAAGACAAACAATAACCTCCTATTTGGATAGATAAATAAATCATTTCATGACAGATGTAGGGGTAGCAAAAAGAGGATCAAGAAGAGAACACTAGAGTGGGGATTTTGAGGAAATATTTTTCTATGCAGCCAGCATAGTTTGTAACCAGAATAAAAAGTATTCCCTGTTTAAAAGAAAAAATGACAATACTTTTGTAATTGTTAAAGTAGTCCATTTGACCTAAGACAGCAAGGTTGAAGCAACTACTTAGACTATGTGTCTCTTATCCAAGGACAACAAATGTCTTTTTTTAAAATGGATGAAAACATATGCTTATATTTTATTTCTTCTTTACTGGCTAGAGCGTAGAACTTATTATAATAAAATAAAATTCAGTAGGGATTAATGTAAAATCTTAAAGTATTCAAAAAAATCAGTTTCACAAATATAAGAGAGAGAATAGTTGACTAGACTTCAGTCGTAGCTTGAAGAAATGAAGACTGAAAATGTGAGGAGCATTGATAAATTTCTATACTTTCCCACAAAGACTATGATTCCTGTCTTAAGTGGAATAGGAAGAGATATGTGTCATTGCCCTATTATCTGAGAGAGTCGTTATTGAATTAAAGTTATGACTGTCTTCGCTCTCAACCCCCATAAATATTGCTGTCTAAAGTCTTAATTGATTCAGAACAAAAAGTTGCTAGCTTCCCCAGCTGATATCCTCTGGGAAAGGATATGGTCTTGATCCTTTCCCATCAAATATTAGTTACACAAAAGATCATCATGAATAACAAGTTGTAAGTAAACCCATTTATCTAAGCAAACAGCAAAATCATAGAAGTTAAGTTAATTAGCATCTATTAATTATGCTATGTAAAAAGAAATGTGCTAAAATGTACCACAAACACAAGTTTCTTAAATGGGAGAAAGTGAAATGAGATTTTATTTAGCCAAGAGAAGTCCAAATTTTACTAAAATTCCCTGGAGTCTATGGGAAGGCAAGAAAGACATAAGGGAAAGGTTTAGAAGTTGACTTCCTCCTTACATGTCTGAAAAAGTCTTTTTCTTTTTTTCTCCCTAGAGATGGTTACAAAAAGAGCATAGAACCCACAAGTGTATTCTCTTGAAAGAATGAAGAATGTTGCTCATCTCTAAATCTCTAACAACAATTACATCCTCACTCCTCAAACCTCTCCTCTCTTACACACACACACACACACACACACACACATACACACACACACACACACACACACACACACACACACACTTTCCTTCTTTACTAATTTGGAGAATCTGGGGTGGGGGTTGAGAAATCCTTGGGTTTTTAAACATGGGTTCATAATAAATTTGGAATATACTTAGTCATAATGATTTTTCAGCATTTCTTTGGACTCAGAAACCCTTTTAATCTGTATTAACTACTTCTTTCTAGGGAGGCTGTGATCTGAGTTCTTCAAATCATGACTTATTTGTAAAGCAGCTAGATAATGAGTTCAGACAGCCCCCCTTTTGGGGCTCACTTGAGAAATAAAAAGGAGAATAAAAATCTATATTGTAGTTTCAGGTTGTGATGCGGGTGATAGCCCCTTTAAGATTCCTTGTCTGATCTCCAACTTCCTTTGGGACTGACTTTTGATTTACAAGATCTGGTCAAAACCCAAAGGGGAGAGATCAGTATCTGAGCCAGTTTGGGCTTGTACCCAGCCCCCACCGGATGTGAGCTGGCTTGGGTTTTCAGCCCCCATTCTAATGATCTACTCAGATAGCCCAACCCCTACCTGGTGGGTTCTGGCCTTCAAGGAATCAACCTGGGCTCCACCCATACGCCCCTTCATGCAAATAAAAAAGCCAAGTTGGAATCATCCCTTGGCGGAGAGTTGAAAGATGCCAGCATCAGACTCTCCCTCCTGCCACCACTTTCGGTGTATTTCTTCCTCTATCTAATGCCTTTACTAACCAGACTTTAACCTTGCTTCCAAACCCTACAATAAACCTTTTTTTATCAATCTAGGTTTTCGGGCCTGTAAATTCATTTACAGGGGACTCTTGCCACCACTAGACCTGATTTAACTTTGTATCCTTGCGTTGAATCCTAAGGGGTTTCAAGGGAGCTCCGTTTGGCTCCCTGTACCCCAATCCTGCCACTAGACCTCAATTAATCCTAATTTTAATGAGGTATAAACCTCATCATTAGGTATTTACCTCATCAGTTGGGAGGGAAGGGGAACTCAGGGATCAAGTGAAAAGATACTGTACTTTGATGATGCCTATTTTAAGCATTGGAACCAAGGAACCATGGTGACCACCTCTTCAAGTGAGTCTGACTTCTAACCTCCAGTTTTACCAAAAAATGAATGAGAGGTGAAAATGAGAAACCATCTTCAGGTACCTGAAGTGACTCCTAAAGGACAAGAAGAGAATTTAATTTAAAGACTCATGAATGAGAAGGATCTTGTAGGAGGGAAAGACAAATAAGCATAGGATTTTCATAATCAGATTTTTACAAAAATGTGTTAGGGGGATAAGTTCTATGTTACTGGATTTTTTATAAATGAGTCAAGGGGACCATTGTGACTATTTTTTCAAGTGACTCCTTTCACAGCTATACAGATAAATGTTCTGCTTGATTTTTTTTTTTTAAGTGAAAGGTCTTCTATTATAGGGTCTCTTAGGGAAGAATCAAAGTAGAAAGGAAAGAATTAAGCAGGAATGCCTCATTAATCCTTTCAAAGCATTTAATTAAATTATCTGCAAAAGATCCTAGTCAATTTCCATTGAATTACCATTGACAACATTGGAATTATCCAAATTCTTTCAAGTTTTTAGTCCCATTGTTCTCAAAATCAGTGGAGCCTTGGGAGCCAGACTTAGGGGTCTGTGGATCCCAATTTCGTGAATGGATTTTTCTTACAAATCTAAAGAAAACCATATATATAAACAATAGAATTTTTAATCACAGTCTCCTTCTTTAAATAAAAGGGGGCCCACATTTTGAGAAAAGATTAAAGAAGCTAAAATGTGAGGAGAACCTAACAAAACTACCTGTCACTGAAAACTATTAGTAAATAACTTTGGGAGGAAACAATCATTGACAGTTTTTGTCCAATGAAAAATGGAATGGGGGAATCCAATACATGATTGGAAATCTTGTCCATGATAATCTGAGAGTACTCATTGAAAAGTTTATGTCTGTCAAGGGATGGTGACTTAAACCTTATGCTGATAATTTGGGGTACAGTTTCCTCAACTATGCATGTTCTTTATGTATCTTCTTTATGGCCTTCAAAACAGGCCAGACACTATTATTTAGATTGTGACTCAGTTCTCAGACAAATCTGTCTATAGAGGTGGAAGTATCCATTAGGGCTCTTTGAGTTTTTGAGTGAGAAGTCGTTAGTCATAGAAGTGAAATAAAACCTATAAGCAACTCAGTCCTAAAGAGTCAGGTCTGAGGACATGATCTATATATCTTATTGTGATCACATCTGGGTTTGTTTGTCCTCCATGGACCTGTTTAAAGGTTATTTTAATTTTTGTCTTGGAAATTAAATTATGGACCAACACTTCTCACTCCAAGAATTCAACAAAGCCTAATCTGTGGGGATACTAATAGAAAATCAATCTACCTTGAAATTTGGTCTTACTAGACAGAGGCTGACATATCAGTCATAGAGGGTCTAAAGACAGAGGGCCAGGTTTTTGTACACCCATTAAAGGGATTCAAATTAATGTGATTATTTTGAGTACTGGGGCAAAGGGACCATGGTGACCGTCTCTTCAGGTAAGTCATTTCAGAATCTTTCTCTGGCTTATTATTGCATTTTAAGTGAAATTTGGGGAAGAAATCAGGAGTTGCAGGGGCTCTGACAAATAGAAGATCTGAGGCTACTACCAGCCAAAAGGTCATCTATTAATCACTTTCTCTCTCCAACGAAGCAACTCATTAAAAAGTCTCCCAATTGCTTTAGCAATACTTTAGTCCTCTTCTGGGATTGCTTCTAGCTGGTAGGCTCTCTATAGGGTTTTAATTTAGGAAAAAGCCTTGTAATCTCTGAGACATAAATCAATTATTTCCTGGGAACAAGTCAGATTTGTACTAATGTGACAACTGGTTCGACTTGTGGGGCAAGGGGACTATGTTGATCATCTCTTTAGGTAAGTCATCCTAGTTTTTCATTTTAGTATGGTACAGAATTTTCACTGTTTGGGGAATTTAAGGCAGTTTGATGCTCAAGAAAAAAAATAAGGAAAAAGTGCCTTGCCTCTGAACTCTAATAGGGTAATGCTTAGAAAATTTTGTCTCTGGTTTCTTTGGCATCAGGGGAGACTGGCTGTTCTGGGTATAAGTTAATTTCTTAAACAGTAGTCCTAAGATTCAGCATAAGTTTTTATGACTAATGGATGATATGTTTCATATTAGTATTTCATAATTGTGAAAGTTTTTTGAATGGGTTGATGGTTTACTTTAGAAGTTGGATTGCAATTGTTATGTGGAGACATGACCATCCAAGGCTAGCCAGACTGATAACTGTAAAACAATTTAGCAAGAACTAGGGAAATTTGCCAAGAAGTCAAGAGACAATTCTGTCAAATTTCTTTTATTTTACAAATATCTGAAAATGGATGTGGAGTTTCAGAAACTTTTTTAAACAAGTTTCAATTCTGAAACTTCAATGTATATAGTCAGCCAGAATCAATAATGAACTTATGAATGATGATTGATTATGTAAGGAATTTTAGAAGTCATGTTGTTTTTGAAAATATCTTTTTCTGGGTAGTTAGGACAGAAGTCAAAGTTGAATTTTAGATTTTTGTGAGAAAATAGCTTTAATTTCCTCAGTGTAATTATGGTATGGAATACTGGGGCTAAGGGACCATCACCAGGTAAAGAATAATCCTTTAATAATTTTCTTCTGGTTCTCTGGAATATTAAAGACATATATTCTAGGACTTTATTTTAAAAAAGAAAAAGAAAAAAAGAACAGATTGGGATAGAAAAGCATATCATGAGAAGATATTAGTTGGACAGGGACAGCAAAAGGATGATTTTGGAATGCAGTAGTTATCTGTCAGTTTATCTAGTGTTTGAGATTTTGTAAAAGGGATTTGGTCAAAAACAAACACAGGATTTATATGTAGATATTAATATAATAAAATCATAATAAGTGCTGAATATTGTCCCAATATAGTGTCTCCAGTAGAGTAATTAAGTGTGTAATATGCTGCATAAAATTATAATACAATTGTATACCTCTGTGTGTACATATAGAGATTATATGTAGTATTACATAAAATATACATACATGTTAATATTTGTGAAACATATATTAAGTCATATATATATAAACATATAACAATTAGTTAATATGTGTGTATGTCTTCATGTGTGTTTTTAAATGACAAAAATACTAATGGTAGAGAAGTAGAGAAAGAAAATTGTAAAAGTTTGGTTTGGTTTAGTAACAGTTGGAAAGTGATTTTCCTGTTAGATCAGATGAAGGGATCAGTGATAGACTATCAAGTTTCTGAATTTAAAATGACAAGTTATTACATGGGAAACTCTTTCCCCACTTTTTGAGAAAGTTTTCCTAGGAGTTGCCAGATTTTATTGTTTTTTTCTTTATAAAGTGGTTAAAACAGTCAATCTGTTTCTTTTAAGCTTTAAATGGGAGAGTTTAAAAAAGAAATATTCTCTACAGAGGTATGAAATATTCCCTACAAAAGAGTCAAAAATGTAAAAAATTTAAGAGATTTTTCAATGAATATCTTAAAAATCAACTGAGAGACATTACCATTCAAATATTAAATTTTAGATCATTCTTTGGGAGTTTCAAGTAATTTCAAATAATAATTCATTTAATTATGCCATATCTCATCTTTAAATATTATCTTTGTTTCAGTAAGATTATATTTTAAAAGTTTCTATATGAGTTTCTATGTGAGATGAAAGGATATTTTTAAATCTTGGAATATTTAAAATCTGTAGCTAAACAAGTACAAATAGTACATTTAAAATTATGATATGTGAGAAATATGAAACAGTTCAGTGGTTCTCCTCACTTCAAGACTGTATAGTTTTTATAATAAATAACCAAGTTACATAAAATAACCAAACATAAATTAAATCAAATACTTTCAGGTAGAATTAAGATGGCACCTACTCAGTGTCTGATTTCATGTATCAGATGTGCTCAGGGGTCTGGAAAACAGGTGGCAGGAAACTGGCTACATCTTGAATCTATTTTGAGAGAGAAAAAAAAAAAGATTCATTTCCACATTTCAGTTGAGAAGTTGTTTTTAGCCAGTTTTGCATAGTCCAAGATAACTGAAAATGTTCCACTGAGACAAACAACACCTGGATAATTTGCATTTTTTTATTTTTTTGTTTAATGGCAAGGAAGGTAATAAACATTTATAAAGTAGTGTTTAATTCTTTTGAATTTTTTTTACTTTTGTCATCCTTTTTCACCCTTATATTGTTTTAATTTAGAAATATGCATTTAAGAAATTTAATAATTCAAGCTTATCATGATTTGCTAATACATCTATCATTATTTCCATTTGGATGATTTCTGTTTTAAAATAATCCATTTTAAATCATTTCAACTTCAAATATTATCTTTAAATTTTATTCACTTTTAAAATTTCCTATTAGAGATTAATAAATATCCATTTTGAAATTCTGAGGGATTTAATATCAGTAATTGAAAGACACAATTTATATTCAATATTAAATAGAATCTTCATAGAATTTGAAGATTTTTTAAAATTTAAAAATACTAAAGGGAAAAAACCCAAAACTAAAAATGACATATCAAAATTTCATATCTGAAAAGTACAGATTTTAGCAAAGATATTCAATTTTAAGAAACTACTAAAACTCAAAGTTGTCTTGATAATAATCGGACAGGCTTCTTTATATGGATAATGGTGATAAGTTTATTCCAGTCTTCTTTTTGACATTGTTATTTGGAGTCCAGACTGTTTTCCACTGAGCCTTCAATGCACAGTGTTCTTGATTATACCAGCCCTGCGCTGGGAGATTCAATGTGAAGGTTTAACACCAAATACCAACAAAAATATTGGTTATAAAATGGCATTAAATGGAACCCCCTGAATGTCAAGAGGCTCAGCTGCACATTCCAGTAATTGATCACCTAATAGGTAAGAAAGCAGCTCTGACTGCTGCCCATTTTATTCTTTACCTAGTCTGCTATTTGGTACTTTTTCTTTGTTTTGAAGAAAATATTTTTATTTTATGTACAAATAAAGTAGAATTTTAATTAATTTCAATAAATATTAGGCAAAACTGTTGATGAAATAAACACATGATAGGTAGTTTTAATAAAGATATCTACTAATCTCCCTTTATTAAATAGTTGAAAGATCATGTGAATTTCTTCTGAATTATATATTAAATAGAAATTGTTATGAATTAAATATAATATTTTCAATAGTGCTTATCATTGTAAGTTAAATTATGCAGTCTTTTTAAAGTGCAACATTAATAGGTTTTTTTATTATTGTAGCATTACTTTTAAATAGCACTTTAATGAATTTAGATAACATTTTATTTATTCTATGAAATTATTTCATTGTCAGAATTCATTTGAAATCAAATTATTCTTTTTAAATTACAAAATGTGGATTGAAACCTCTAAGATAATGTTCTCATCACTATCTGATTGATAATCTTTCTAAGGGGAGAACATCTTCAAATTATTTCTTTGTTCATATAAATATTGTTCATTATTATGCAGCCACAGGTCAGAAAGTAGTTAACAACAATGATGTAAATTACATTGTAATCATTGTAGAATCCGCAATTACTTTTCAATTTTGAGAATATTTCAGTTCAAATGAGAATTTTATGCCCATTCTAGAAATTTGCCATGAGAGATAGTCACCATATGACAAAAAACATAGGGACAGCAGTAGCTGCTATGGTTTCAGGAATTTGAGGAGAGATATAAAGATTAATGCTACACTGCAAGATAAAAAGAGATAGAGTGATTATGTTGAATTAGTATGGAAGGACTCTATGGAATTTGGCTGATACAAGCCCCAGAAGGTCATTTATATTCACTTCTTCTCTAAATGACTCAGATGACCCAAGTCAGCCCAAGTTATCTATAATGATGCTCTACTAGGTTGAGCTAAATTGAGTTGGACCAGGTTGAGACGAAATGTGATTTGTCCATCCTATAGACTTGAGGGGAGAGAAGTGAAGCTGAGGTCTGAAACTAGTCTGTGCTTACTTCTTACTAAGTTGAATAACATGTACTCCCCATGTGCAATTAGAGATAGGCTGAAACTGGAGTTGAACCCTAACTGAGGGTGAAACAGATAATGAGATATAGATGAGCCTCGGGTCTGGAACTCTGAATGAGCTAAAGCTTCGATTGAACTAGGAATACATCTAGGACTAAGCTAGAACTGGGGTTGAACTAGAGACATAGTTGGGGCTGGGGCTGGGGCTGAATTAGATGCTGGTTTGAAAATAGAAGCACATCCAGAGCTGAGGCTGGAACTGAGACTGGGGGTGAAGCTGAGCCTGGGGTTGGGGCTGTGGATGGAGCTGAGATTAGAGCTGGGACTGATCTGGGGTTGGGGTTGAGTTGGAACTGGGGCTGGGACTGAGGCTGAGCTGGGGCTGGAACTAGGTCTGGTCTAAGCTGCATTTGGAGCTGAATCTGGGTCCAGAGTTGGGGTTAGGGCTGGGCTGAACTGGGATTGGGACTAAGCTGGGGCTGAGCTAGAGCTGAGGTAAGGGCTGAGCTGAATCTGGGGCTGGGGCTGAGGCTGAGGCTGAAGCTATAGCAAGGACTATGCTGGGGCTGGGATTTAACTGAGGCTAAACCAAAGCCAGGATTGAGCTATAGCTAGGGCTGAAGCTGAACTGGGTTTGGGACTGAGGCCGAGTTAAGGCTGGAACTAGGTCTGGTCTAAACTGCATTTGGGGCTGAAGCTGGGTCCAGAGTTGGGGTTAGGGTTGGGCTGAACTGGGATTGGTGTTGGACTGGGGCTGAGCTAAAGCTAGCCCTGAGGTAGAGCTAAAGCTAGTACTAAGCTGGTCCTGCGGCTGAGGCTGGGGCTGAGGCTGGGGCTGAGTTGGAGTTGGGTCAGGACTGAGGCTGGGGCTGGGGCTGAATTGGAACTGGGTAGCTATAAGCTAAGGCTTGAGGTAGAACTGGTTCAAGGGCTGCGGCTTACCTGGACTTGGACCTGGGAGTGGGTCTAAGCCAGGAGCTGAACCTAAACTAGAGACAGGACTGAATGGGAACTAGAGCTTCTTATGTTGGTGTTTTAGAGCTAAGGCTGAACCAGAGCTAGGGCTAGCTAGAGATGAGGCTAGAAATTAGTTAGGGCTTGAGGTTGCAGCTGAGCTAGAGTCTGAAGTAGAACTGAATAAGAATTGGAGTTGGCCTACAACTTCAACATGAAGGTATGCTGGAGTAGGGCCAAATCAGAGCTAGAAATGTGAATGACCTGGAGCCAAAGATAGGGGCAGAGAAGAGCCAGGTCTACTGGAATCAGGGATATAATTGAGCTAGAAATAGAAGTAATTAAATGATGGAGCTAAAATGATACTGAACCTAAGTTGGACCTGGATCTGAGCTAGAGCTTTTTCAGGAACTGATCCTGAGTTAAAGGCAGATTAAGTCTAAATGGAACTAGAGATCTGACTGAGCTTTTGCTGGAGCAGGGAACTGAAGCCAGAATTGGGGCCAGGCCAGAATCAGGGCTATGGAAAAACTAGAGCTGAGAATGAATTTAAAGTTGAGCTACAGTTGGAGCTTTGCAGAAAAGCTGTAACAAAGAGCTGAGGCTTGGCTGAGCTAGTTTTGTTATTCGGTTGTGTACAACTCTTTAGGGTTTTTGGCAAAAGCTAAGGTAATAGAATTGCAACAACAACTAGGACGAATAGAACTAAGATTGACCCTCCACTAAAATTATACTAGAGTTGCAGCCAGGAATGGGTTTAAGCCAGAACTGCAAATGACTGAGTAAAACTGGAGCTGAGGCCACCTGAGCCTTCAGGTCAGGATTGAGCTGGAGATGGGGCTGGGTCTAAACTAAGGTAATTGTACTAACTTCTGACTGAGCTAAACTGCAGACTAGGCTCCACTTTCCTCCCTGCTAAATTTGGGTTGAGTTGGGGACTAAGGTTAGTCTAAAACTAAGACTAAGCTAAAATTGATTTGTACTGAGCCCTTTCTGGAAGTTAACTTAGTATGGCTGGAGGTTAATCCATTTAGACCCCCTGCTGAGGGGAGGGGGCAGGAGAGGGAGAGGAAGGTAGTAGGGAGGGAAGGAAGACTAAGAATAATTTAGTCACATATCCTGGTAAATTAGGTTGGTTCTTGCCAATCCTCTTTTGGAACAAGCTTTGGCTAAGCTAGGTCCTAAGGACCATTTGCTTACAGCAGTCCTGGCCTGCAATTAGTACTCTGGGGACTGAGATCAATGAGTTTGACTGAGCTAGTTCAAATCTATATGCAACCCCTACTAGAGATAACTTTAGCTACAGTGGGACTAAAATCAGCCCGAAAAAACTATTGCCCTATCCAGTAAACTGAGTTGAACTGAGGCTTTTCTGAGTTAGCCCAAACTGATCAAAATACTAGAAAGCTAATCTGGAACTGTTTCATACTGATCTTTTGCTGAAGGTGTACAGGTTGATCTGAGGCCATCCTCGGTCTTCTCTAAATTAGGCTGAAATAAACTGAGCTGGAAGAAACTGAGTTTGAATCATCTCAACTAAATCCAGGGCTACTTTTTTGTACACGTATCCTAGTAAAAGCTAACCTAAGATGAACTGAGGTAGTAATACCCTACAAAGGCCTTTCTTAGTTTAACTAAGTCTGTCCACAAATTCCCTCAAGAATTGAGTGGTTTTGGTAATGAGCTATTCATGAAGCCCAGGTTCCAGGCCAGCTCCTACAAGGCTTTTTTTACTCACACACAGGTGCCTGTCTTCTCAAGATAGTATTAAGGCCTTGAGATGATGAGTCATCTCTCTTTTCTCCTTGTCTAAAAAGATGTTACATTTTGGATTCTGGGGATTCAAAGATTCTGGAGAACTAAACATCCCAATCCTTACTATTCACCTCCCCTCCTCACCCATACATACATTGAGTTAGCCAGGAAGAAGTTTTTCCCATAGGTAATTTTTCCAGCCTTGCACAACTAGCATTTCAGGCTTAATTGGATCAATGAAAAGCAAAAAGTTTTCTTTGGCATGAATAATGGTGTTCCCAGCAGCTGACAGATTTTAGCTTAGAGGCTTTAGATTCTCTCTGGTAAAGAAGCCTATGGATTTGGATGATCTTAAAATGTGACTAGAATGATAAAGAGAATAACATCAGACCAGAGTTCAACTTCTAGAATGAGAACAGAATTGAGAAAGAGCTATCAATCTGTCAATCCTTTCCGTGTCCGGGCCGGGTGAGGTTTCCCGTGTTGACATTTTTGACACTAACCAGCACTGACCTTTTATTGCTGCAGGATTCTAGAAATTCTTAATGTTTTTTGAGTCGTGGGCTTCTTTGAAAGCCTGGCAATGGATTTCTTTTCTTTTTATTTTATTTATTTATTTGTTTGTCTGTTTGTTTGTTTATTTATTTATTTATTTTACTGAGGCAATTGGGGTTAAGTGACTTGCCCAGGGTCACACAGCTAAGGAGCAGTAAGTGTCTGAGGTCACATTTGAACTCAGGTCCTCCTAATTTCAGGGCTGATACTCTCTATCCACTGTACCACCTTGTACATGTATTTCTTAAAAGTAAAATGCAAAAAATAAAATCAGTAAGATTACAAATGAAATAAATTTTATTGAAATACATTGAGTAAAATATTAATTTTTTTAAGTTCACAGACTGTGAACTTAATAGGGAACTATTGAGATGAGGGTCTTCACGGTTGGGATTTCCCTAGGGCTGAACTCTTCTAAAAATATCCAT
The DNA here is from genome assembly GCF_048593235.1 of Sminthopsis crassicaudata. Taxonomy (NCBI): domain Eukaryota; kingdom Metazoa; phylum Chordata; class Mammalia; order Dasyuromorphia; family Dasyuridae; genus Sminthopsis; species Sminthopsis crassicaudata. The sequence continues at coordinate 343,549,160 of NC_133618.1, read as the reverse complement.
CTTCATGTATGGTACCTTTACTGGCAATGCTGCTTCAACCTTTGCTTAGATGCTAAGCCTCATAGGGAGCCCATGCTATGGTCTCTAGCTACTTTTTAAGGTGGATGAGTAAAAAAATGGGGCATATACATAGAATGCGTAAAAAAGAAAGTATGAAAAAAATTAATTTTAAAAAAGAAAGCTATGACACATTCATCTGGAGAACTTTGGATAATTTGGAAAGTGCTCACTCTACTTATCCTGCTTCTACTTTATACCTACATAGTTTACGAAAAGGAAATTAATCCTTTTCTCTGCTTTAGGTTCAGCCCTGCAGAGGCATTCATTTTAACAACTTTTTTCCTCTCCCTTCTGCATTGTCATCCCTCTGTTCTCTTCCTCAGCGGTCCCAGTTGCACCAGACCTCTTCTCTCTCTCCTCCTGTGGGAGTTCTCAAACAGAAGATGCCTCCTTTGCTGTGGGTTGTTTGGCTAAGAATTTTCTACCTGATTCCATTAACTTCTCCTGGAATTACCAAAACCAAACTGCTGTGAGTAACACAGATTTAAAGGTTTTCCCATCCCTTATGATTGGGAGCACATACACAGCCACTTCACAAGTCATCCTCCCTGCCAATGATGTCTTTCAAGGCCAAGATAACTACGTGGTATGTAAGACTCGTCATCCCAAAGGTGAAAAGAAAGTTCAAGTTCCACTCCCAGGTAAGATCTGAAGTATATTTTTATCTCTTCTATCCTCCCTATCCTTGCTTTGGTTCCATGAAGCAGAACTAGTCCACAGTTTTGAGGGTAATAAAACATGCCAGCAGATAGCATAGAACATGTCTCACACAAGCTTTTTATATACAAATATAAGCCCATATACAAATATATAACAAATATATAGATACACCAAAGTACATATATTTGCCCTTAGTTATAATGGACTAAAAAAGGAGATGTGATTTAAGGGGCTGTTAGGCAGATCTCCATTCTAGATGCTGATCTCTTTATTCCAGGCTTCTTTCCATTTTCAGAATCATCCTTAATGAAAACAACCAGAAGCAGAAATTCAAGGAATTAAGCCAGAGTACGGCCCTATCATGGCAAGGTGCTAACTGCCCCCTTTCCTGTCTTGTATTCCTATTCAGATCATACCATCATTTCTCCTAATGTGACTGTGTATATCCCACCTCGTGATGCATTTTCCAGCTCTAGTCTAAGAAGATCCAAGCTCATCTGTCAAGCCACCAACTTCAGGCCAAACAAGATTCAGTTAACTTGGCTTCGAGAGGGTAGGCCAGTTCTGTCTGGTATCTCTACAAGTCAAGCCCTGCCTGATGGTTCTGGGAACTACTTCCTTCAAAGCAGTCTGACTGTTAGTGAGAATGACTGGCTCAGTCAAAGCACATTCACTTGCCGAGTACATCATGAAGGGGGCCAATTCCAAAAAAATGTTTCCTCAACCTGTTTCAGTGGTGGTAAGTTATACTCAGGATAAAACTCCTTGGAAGTGAGTTGAAATTCTTAGCCTCCTCGTTCCTGAGAAGGAATAACCTCCTACATTAAATTCTATAACCTTATAGAATAGTCCCAGAGAAATGCTCTTTCCTAGGAAATTCTTCCTATCCCAGGGCTTGAATTCAAAAGAAAGATGGGCCAACATGCCTAGGAAGCCCCTTAGCATGCTGAAAATATATATTCCAAATACCAAAGTTTTAGTCATGGTGATCTGATCATTATCCACTTGGGAATGAAATTAGTTCTGATTTCAACCAAAAGCCTCAAACACTGAGGATGTCTGCTTAACAACACTTCTCTCATAAATGGCTGAGATCAATGATGCTTAATTGTATCCCTTTCTTTTTATTTACTTGTATGGAGACACCTGAGGAAAGAGTGCAAGAAAAATAATTGTGGATCTTCTCTATCAAGATCACAGGATTACAGTTCTTTAAATTACAATAAACATCCAACAATCCAGCTAGAGAATGTTCACATTCTCCTTTTCTTATGAGGAATGAATGAAAGGAAATAGAAGCAGATTGCAGCTTAAGCAGTTAGATTAGACATAAGAAAGATGATCCTGAGAGCACTGCGCATCAGTCCCTGGAGTTGGTCACTGAGTAAAAGTAGGAATGGTTTTCCTTGAAGACCAGGAGGAACATAGGAAATTCCCTTTAGTTAGAAATGACCAAAATTAATATCTGCCTAAAAGAGTCATTCCAAAGAAAACTTATAGAACTTATCAAATCTGTAAACTCAGATTGTTTGCCATTTTATCAAAAAGAAGAAAGCATTTAGGCTGTAAGTGAATATGAAAAAAGGAGGAAGTGTTAAAGAGGAGGAGAATTATTAAGGGAGATAGAGCCAAGGTAAGCCAGGATAGTTTTGTCTTAATTTGCTTCCTTTCAGAAATTAAATTTGACTTTTCCTTTAACCTAGGCCCAGAATCACCCATTGAAGCCTTTGCCATTCCCCCCTCCTTTGCAAGCATCTTTGTTACCAAATCAGCCAAATTGACCTGTATAGTCACAAATCTTCCCACCTCTCAAAATCTGAATATTTCCTGGACAAATGAAAATGGAAAAGCACTGGAAACTACCATTAAAGTATCCCACAGCCATCCCAATGGTACCTTTACCGCTGAAGGAGAAGCCACAATCTGTGCAGAGGAATGGAATTCAGGGAACACATTCAAATGCATCGTGATTCATCCTAACCATCCTGTTCCCTTGAAGAAAGAAATCTTTAAGCAACAGGGTAAGAGTTCCAACTTGCTTCTCCTTATCACATTTTCCCCCTCCCCAGAACCCTGCAAATGACTCATCCAAGATAAGATTACTATTTTAGAGGCCATGTGACTGGAAAGCTTTAAACTCATAGTCTCTCTGGAAAAAAAAAAACAAACAAAAAAAAACAAAAAAACAACTTTTGAGTTCATTTGCCTATATATAGAAAAAACTCCAAGGACCTCAATCTTTTGCCCCCAGAACAAAACCAGCAAAGTCAAATCAGGAAAGTTCCAGTAGATCTTCTTTTTCCTCATATTCCTTTTTCCTATCCTTATTCTCATCAACTGAGATAATCTTTTTATATGGGCCCCATTACTTATAAGTCTTTGAAATACTAACGTATTTCAGAGCTTCTTTTCCAATTTTATCCTACTAGACTCCAGGCTTACCACAAGACTCTCTTTTTCTTTGACTTCTATTGTACTTTTTAGGTGCATCTATGAGCTCTCTACTCTTAGGCCTTCCATTTTTAAGTCCATTTAATCCAAAATCTTTTTGTTTACAGAGGCTACCCAGCATGCACCAGCAGTCTATCTGTTGCCTCCAACTCCTGAGGAACTGAGTCTGAGGGAAGCAGCTACCCTAACATGCCTGATTAAGGACTTCTCCCCTCCAGATATATTTGTTCAATGGTTGCACAAAGGACAGCCTATACCCTCAGAGAAATATGTCACCAGCAGCCCCCAGCAGGAGCCCCAGAAAGCTGGTCTCTACTTTTCCTACAGCACCATGACAATATCTGAGGAACACTGGAATGCAGGGGATCCCATTACCTGTGTGGTAGTTCATGAAGCATTACCCTTGTCGGTGACCGAGAGGACCGTGGACAAGTCCACTGGTAAACCCACCTTCGTCAATGTCTCCCTTGTACTATCTGATGCAACCAATACCTGCTACTGAGAGAGTGCCAGTCTTGGTCAGCCTCTTTTTTCATGGGGCAGATTCTGGGGGCCTCTGGGACAACTGAAGTCCCCCAAGGAGAATATAAGATCATATGACTAAATAAGAAACTGCATTTTATAAAAATTAGAAATAAAAAATAATCAATTTTACAAAGAGGAATTGATTCTGGTTCTGTAGTAAACAATGGTATCTGACTGGCCCTCAGCTTTCTGTGCAACATTTCTTTCCTGAGTGCACTCCTCAAATTATTTGCACACACTCCCACATAAAAGCACCACCACCTTAGGTCTTACTTCCCTCACCCAACTTGATCACCTCTCCCCAACTTTACCCCACACTTCAACTCCATGTTCCTCAGATGCAACATGCAATACAATTCATGTTTTTTAGCCCTTCAGAACAAGTTTTGGCAAAAAACAAAGTTGATAATACATATACATGTATACACACACACACACAGAGGCACATAAGCACACACACACATACACACACACACACACACACACACACACACACACACACACACATACACACACACACACCATCACTAGATTAAGTCAGTGAAAACCTCTTCCCTGAATAGAAGTATGAGCAATTGTAGAATTTTTATAATCCTGTTATCACATAGACTTTTCAGCCAGAGATATAATTTTAAACCTTAATAGTTTCCCACTTAAAATATTTAGCCCTTTGGGAGAAAGGGAAAAGGAAGCAAAGCTCCTTACAATAGCCTCAATTGTATTAACTCCATACCTCAGCCTAGTGATACAGGATTCAGGAATCCTGTCTCATTGATCTGAGTCATCCTTGAATGGTCCTTTTAATTCCCTAGTCTGGGCTTTGAGTGGAAACCCAGTTATTTTATTTATTCATATTTAAGGGACATGTCCTGGGACTCTGTGTCCCAGGGCTGAGTAATTCTAGACTCAAGAAAATAGGTCAGTTCAAGACAATGCCTCTATTTCCTTCCTCAATATACCCCATACCTGGCGATCCTGACCTATACCCTTAGTATCTGCCCCTAGATAAGCATAATCTCATCCAAAGAGTATAAGCTGATGGAATCAGAACAAGAGAAGACCAATCTTTAAGAGTGAGGGTAGAGTTGATGTCAAATATAACCTTGTTGAATAACATCCATGGAAGAAGTCATGGGTTACTTTTTATAAGACAAGAGAAATATCTAAGGAACCCAGGTGAATAATTCCACCCTTCTGACTTTCTTGTTGGAAGCTACATGAGGATGGAATTTTAAGTGGCCCCAGGAAGACCAATGACCCTTTATCCAAAGAACTTATGGTTATAATGGAGCTTGTACCTGACAAGAGAAATAAAACTCATTCAGAAATTGCCTGCTGTCCAATAAAAGAAGTCCAAACAAACAAACAAACAAAAAAAAAAAAATGTACAGTTGGGTACAGGATGTAATAGTTAAGGCAAAATTAATACTTTTTATGAAAACTCTTTTCGGCATCTTTCATCTTTCTTGAGACACAGCAAACTATAGTCAAAGCAATCTAGAAGACATCTAGTTTTAATGAATTTGATGTGTTGAGCTTCAAAAAAAAATTGTACTTTTATGTAGAAAATTAATGTTCTCTAATTTGTCTGAATAGCACAAAAATAGAGAAACCATTTTTGTTTCCATATCTAAACTTACTTGAAATCTCCAAATAAATCAGTTCCCAAACATATCCTAGATGTGCCCTTGGGATCCCAGCAAGAAAATCTAAATTTCCCAAGAGTTCAGTGAATCCTTTACTCCAAACTCAATTCCATTATAACAGAAGTATTTGAATAGTTTGTGCAGAATGAAGGCTATAGAATGAGTCTTACTGTAGCCCAACCTTAATTTCTCCAAGAAATCAGACACCATACCTCAGTAATAATCAGCAATGATTATTGAAATATATATATATATATATATATATATATATATATATATATATATATATATATATATATATATATATATATATATATAATGGTCTAAGCATAAAATTAGGAGGGATTTCAAATCCTCCTTCTTTTGTCATGAGTTGTTCAGGAAAAACAAAATTTGAGAAATCCTTTAACAAAAAAAGACAGAGAAAATTTTTTTTTTCCTGGAGAAAAACTGAAAGTAAAGTTATGCTATGGGAATGTGAAGACAGAAAAAAAAAAAAATTAGAGCTAACTTAGAAACAGTAAGCAATAGAAATTATGCCTTAAACATCATCTTGGTGATGTTATTAAGATAGCAGTATAACCTAGTATAGTCTTTAATTAGAATGTTAGGATGTTATTACTCTCTACATTTCCAATTCCTAAACAGTTTTATGATCCAAATGTTGTTTACCAATTTAGTCCTTCCATATAGTGCTATAAATATTATATCATTCAATCAAACAATCATGACTTAAAGAAGAAGAAGGAAATAAAGTGATAACGACATTAGTTTCAGTTTCCTCCCAGATTTAACATAAACATGGAAAGATATTCTCAGAGTACAAAAGATTTCAACTACATTTTACTACTTTTCTTGTGTACAACCAGATAGGGCACTTCATGGTAATGGGAAAAACACTAAGCTACTTCCTATTTGTTGCAGTTTATAATGGGCTGCAGTTGAGTTCTGTGCTCACTTAACTCAATTCTTCTCTTTAACCCATGATTCTTCCAAAAAAGCATTTTTCATAATCAGATTTGGAAAGAAGAGTCTTGAAATCATCCATAATTCATTAAACTCTCAGCTCATCTATTCTCCAACTTCCCAGCCCCACACTGGTTCATAGTTCGCATCCATCTTACTACTCTCCTCTATGTCATTTAAGACAATTTGAGAACCATATTGTTTCTCAAGATTTCTCATATCCAAATAACTACATAGATAGAATGTGTTCCCAAAAGCCTACATGAACTAGGAAAATCCTAAACCAAAATTTTCATCAGTAGGAATAGACTCCTAGATGCACACATACACAAAACCTTATATTGTAGATGCAATCATTTCTCATATATATGACCTACATTAATTATCATCAGTGCTCTCTATCTGTGTGTCTCTCTCTGTCTTTCTGTCTCTGTCTCTGTCTCTGTCTCTCTCTCTCTCTCTCTCTCTCTCTCTCTCTCTCTCTCTCTCTCTTTCTCAATTATTGCTGTCCTCACCCTCTGGTCATCCATAAAAGTGTCACAGAGTTAAATCATTGTATTCCAAATGGGTAAATCAGAATTCAGTTTTAAATTGTGACTTTAATCTTATCATCAGTACTATATAGGCATCCCTGTGAGACTGCAAGCAAAGTTTCCCTTTTTCAATGTATTATCATCCCCTTCTCTGCAAATCTTATCCCATTGTCTTCCAGAACATGTTTTCAGTTGTATTTTTCCAAGTTTCCAAGTTTCTGACTCCTGAAAGATTTATAACTCTCTTATTCCTAAACACCTGGCTCTGTGTCTAGGGCAAGGACCATAGACTTAGATCAGGTCTTCTTAAACTTTTCCCATTTATGGCTCATTTTTATCCAAGAAATTGGGTATTTAAGTGAGGTAATTCAGGCCAATTCCAATGGTCTTGTTAAGGAGAAAGCCATATGCACTCAGAAAGAGTGTGTGGATCACAACATAGTATTTTAACTTATTTTGTTGTTGTTTGCTTGTACTTTGTTTTCCTTCTCATTTTTTTCCTGTTAGATCTAATTTTTCTTGAGCAGTATGATAATCATGGAAATATATATAGAATTACATATGTTTAACATATATTGGGTTACTTACCATCTAGGAGAGGGATGGGAGAAGGGAGGAAGAAAAAAATTTGGAACACAAGGTTTTGCAAGAGTGAATGTTGACAACATCTATGCATATGTTTTGAAAATTAAAAAGGAGAATAAAAAATTGGGCATGTAAGTATATAAAGTAGATATACATATTAAATATTTACTGATAATCATAATTTTGCAACTCCCTATATTCAGTTACAAGAGCCCACATGGCATCACAAATCATAGTTTAAGAAGATGGGCTCTAGATAATGCCTTCCTCATAGAAAACACATCTAAGAGACTCCTAATTGACAGTTTATTTCAGTGATAGCCTGTCCCAAGTAGCTAAATCTTGTGTCTGTAGTGACTGAATCTAACATTTATCTTTTTGTTCTCTTATCATTCAAAATCCACAAAGAAGGAGAAGTTAATGCTGAAGAAGAAGGATTTGAGAACTTATGGACAACAGCTTCTACTTTCATTGTCCTCTTCCTACTGAGTCTCTTTTACAGCACAACAGTCACTTTGTTCAAGGTAAGAAGACAGTTTGAACAAGCATGTGCCCAAGGAAGCATGATGTGGGCACTCTTTCTTTTTAGCTAAGTTGTACTGTTATTAAGTTATTAGATATTCAGGTAAACCTGAAATTATACTTAACATTTTTATTTAGGCAACAATACTAGTTTACTAGTGCTATCTACTAGTTTACCTACCTTCCTTTAAGTTCTAATTTAGATCTCTTTTTCTACAAAAAGCCTTTCCTAACCCCTCCTCATTCTAGTTCTTTCTCTCTGTTAATTAATTTTAATTTATCATATATGTGTGTATATTATATATATATACATATAATATGACATGTATTCATACACATATATATTGTTTATACATATTTGTTTGCTTGTTGTCTGTTCCATTCGGTTTTGAGCTTCTTGAGGACAGAGACTACCTTTTGCTTTTTTGTAACCCCAATATTGAACACAGTACTTGGTATATAGTAGGTGCTTACCAAATATTTGTTGACTAACTTTAAAAGGTCTCATTTCATAATTTATTTTTTTTCCTCTGAGGCTTGGGGTCTGAGACTTGCCCAGGGTCACACAGCTAGGAAGTGTTAAGTGTCTGAGATCAGATTTGAACTCGGGTCCTCCTCAGGTCCTATGAACTCAGAGGACATCTAAGTACAAAACTATGATTTTTCAGATGAGAAAACAGAGACTCAGGGAAGTTAAGTATCTTGTCTAAGGTAGTACAGTATTAAGTGACAGAAATGGAATTTGAACCTGAGTTCTCTGACTTCAGAATCATTTCCCATAATATTATTATATTATATTATATTTATTATATTATTCAGAGCATTTCCCATTATACCACTTTCATTATTCCAAACTATCTCCAGTGGATTCAAACAGGTCCTTTTTTATTTCTGTTATTCCCTCCCAAAAAAATGGTCAAGAGAAAAGTCATGCATTTATTGTTACTATTATTCATAATAATAGCTCACATTTACAAAAAGCCTTAAATAAAACATAAAGTACATATCATAGGTATTTATCCTGTTTTACACATGGAGAAACTGAATCTCAGAGAGATTAATATGACCTACATATTGTCACATAGCTAGTAAGTAGAAGGTGGAGTTTGAATCTGGGTCTTCTTAAGTTCAAATCTAGTACACTTACATTATATTGTTTCTTTATTTCACAGGTGAAATAAATTCATGCCTGAAAGACAAACATCTGAAACAGGGAGACTGGACCAACAGAAGGGATAATTCCCTGAAGGCCTGAGCCACGTTCCCCTTGCTGACTGATACAATTCACCTTTTCAACAACTCTTGGAAGACCAAGAGGCTCCCAAGCTTATGAGGGCGGTAGAGAGAGAAGGGAGTAGGATTTAACTTTTGACTTCATTGTGGTTTTCCCACATCTTCCTATTAGTTTATGTAGAACTTAGCTCTTATAACTTCTCTTATATCCTCCCCCCCTCCAAAATTAGGATTTTTATAAAAATGTATATTTCTTTAGCATAATTAATTGTATTTTACTAGTTAAAAAAACTAGAAAAAATAAAAAAACTATTGTAGACACATCATTTTGATACAGTGTGAATATTAAATTTAGAAATGTCAAGATGACTTTTATTAAAAATGCCAAAAAAAATCTAAAAGGTCCTGATATACTTTTCCTGTCCTCATTGAAGACTATTCTCAATTCATCAGAGATTCATGTAGAGCTATGTTATTCTAAAACTCAAAACCCAGTTTTGCTTTATATTAGGAAAGCCAAACATTCAGTGCTTAAGAGTAGGACCTGGGAAAGAAAATATTATTGAGGAAGCACTGGGTATTTAAAATTATTATAGTCCTACAATAACTTCTCTACTCTGAATGGATAGCAACAAAAACATAAATAAAACACCAAAAATCCCAAATCACAGAGAGAAAGAGATGGTTTTAGTATTCTGATAAATGTTGAATTCAGAATCTCTTATAATCATAGTAAATTTAATTTATCAAACTCAGCTACAACTTTGCTTTACAGTGCTACCTATTTGTTAAGAAATATCTTCTTCCAGTATGTATTTTCTGAATCAACAAAATCTTTCTCTTAGATCACTTTTATGTTCTGGCTAGGCTTATCCTATAGAAGTTTAAGAAAAAAAGTGGGTTTCATTGGAATTTACTATTTTAACCAAGAACTGAACTGATTTAACTGACTCTCCACTAGAATCTTTTACAATCAGGAATGGTCACATTATCTGTCAAAGAAGAATTGAACAATGATTGTCATGCTATTTTTCAAAGGGAAAACAAAATGATCTACAAAGGAACGTTTGGGTGTGGTTACTGAGTGAGTGTCACTGATGTTTGAGAAATACAAACATCTGGAAGAATTACTATAGTACTGGATATAAATAAATATTCCAACTTCTAGCATGTCAATTTCTGGTAAAATTCTACAGTGGATCTATAATGCTTTATCATTTAGAAATGGAAAAGACCATTAATTACTATGAGCCAAAATGAATGGATTAATTAAGAAATAATCCTATTGGGAGAAGATTCTGGGGAAATGGCAGAGTAAGTCAGAAAATTCCCAGATCTCTAGATTTTCCTCACAAACAAAACAAAATTATACCTCAGGGCAAATGAATATCAATGACAAACAAATAAGAGTTGGAATTTTTCTCCTGAGACAATAAGACATCAGAAGAAAAGCCCTAACAGAGGTTTGACCTTTGGGGAATGTAAATATACCTCTAGACTATCTTCACTGAAACAACACGCAGGAAGTCTAGGGGGCTAGCTGGGTTCAGAGGTAGCCTCAGCCCCAACCACAGAGCTTTTACTTCCTGGACATGTGGGGAGCTGGCAATTTGAGTTCAGTAAGACTGAGGGAACTTTTGCTGATAAGAAACTCTAGACCTAACTATGTAGCTGAAACTCAGTCCTAAGCAAGAAAGAAACAGCACATACAAAGGATAGAGTTCTTGGTTTGGAGTTTGGGATTCTGGGCCAGAGAGGAAAACTGAAATGAAGCCAGAGATATTATACCCACCACCCAAGGACTAGAGGTGATTATGCTAACAAACCCTTAAACTTACTATGGGAATAGGGAAGACCAGAGTTCACCTTCAGAGGAGGATATTGAAGTAGAAAGAAAAAAAAAAAATTCTCCTACTCCAAAGAATAAAGTTAAATGGTCATGTGCCTAAAAATAATTTATAGAACTCAAAAAATTCTTTAAAAACCAAATGAGGGAGATTAAGAAAAACTATAATAAATAAGTAAATAAGAACAACAGCAAAAAAAGATTATAAAAAAAAAAGTCACCACTAGAAAAGGAGATCCAGAGCTTTAAGAAAATGACTCTAAAAATTAGAATTGGTCAAGGAGAAGCCTTATATATGTTATAAAAGCACCGAGGTATAAAAGACCAAGAAATAATAAAACAAAATATAAAAAAGGAAAAAATAGAAGCAAATATAAAACATCTCCACGAATATAAAACTAGGTCCAGAGAATAAAGAAGAGAATACAAAAGAATAATTGTACTACCTGAAAGCAATAACTAAAAAAGAACCTTGACCCAATAATACAAGAAATAATGAAAGAAAATTATCATGAAGTAACAGACAAAGAGGGAACAGTATAAATAGAAAAAAAAAAAAAAATCCTCCAGTCATCACGTCAAACAAATCCTACAAGGAAAACATGCAAGAACATCATTCCTAAAATTCAAAATCCCCAGTTCAAAGAGAAAATTTTACAAGCAACAAAAAACAAGAACAACAATTCAAATATACTAGAGCTACAATTAGAATTGCATAAAACTCATCAGTGGCTACAACAAAAGACCACAGGTCCTGAAATACTATATAGTGACAAACAAATAAACTAGAGCCTTGACCAAAACTATTATATTCAGAAAAATTAAGTATAATATTGAATGGAAAAACTGAACTATTAGATTTTCAGAATTTTGTCACAAACCTGAACTCAATAGAAAAATTAATGTGTAAGAGCCAAGATCAAAGATTAATTAATAGGTACTCAATAAGGACAAATAAGGACAAACTGTTTGTCTTTTATACATGGAAATATAAACCATATGTCTAAAACTGTCATTAGTAACTGAATAGCCCAAAGGAGAGATTGGGGTAAAGCTGAGTATGATGTGACTTTTAAAAACAAAATCATATAAGAAAAGGTAAAAAGCAGTAATTATGCTATGCAAATTAAATGAGAAAGCAAGACCCAACAAAGAGAAATTAGATGAGAGAGGAGAGCTGGTAGTTCTAAAATCTTATGTCAGGAATAGGTTAAAAAGGGAACAATACATATATGTGTGTATGTACATACAGGGATATATCTATATCTATATCTATATTAGATAGATAGATAGATAGATAGATAGATAGATAGATAGATAGATAGACACACAGATATAGGTACACATAGATGTAGATATATGGACAGATAGATTTGGAAGGTTCCATGCTCCAAAATCTCTAGAGAAATAAAAGATATTTTGGAGTTTACCTACCAAGACAAACTCAATAACTATATGAACACAATTTATGAAACACTTTTCACACAAAGTCAGATCTAAATAAGTGGAAAAATATCAATTGCTTATGGGCAGGCTGAGCTCATATAATAAAAATGACAATTCTAAGTGAGAATTCTACCTAAATTAATTCACTTATTCGATGCCAAACCAAATTTCCAAAAAGAATTAATACAGCTAGAAAAAATAATGTCAAAATTCATCTGGAAGGACAAAAAGTCAAGAATGTCAAGGAAAGTAATAAATAAAAAAATCTAAAGCAGCAGACCTAGCCATACCAAATCTAAAACTATATTATAAAGCAAAACTAATTGGTACTGGCTAAGAAATAGAAGGTGTATCAGTAAAATAGGTTAGGTACACAAGACACAATAATCAATACCTATATAATCTGCTTTTTGATAGAACCAAAGACAGCTTCTGGGATAAGAACTCACAATTTGGAAAAAAAAAAAAAAAAAAAAAACTGCTGGAAAAAGTGGAAAATATGATAGAAATTAGGCATTGACCAACATATCATGCTATATATCAAAATAAGATCAATATGGGTACATGATTTAGATATACCATAAGCAAATTAGGAGAGCAAGGAACAGTCTATCTGGAGAAGATTTCTTTCTTTTTTTTTTTTTTTTTGCTGAGGCAATTGGGGTTAAGTGACTTGCCCAGGGTCACACAGCCAGGAAGTGTTGTGTCTGAGGCCAGATTTGAACTCAGGTCCTCCTGACTTTAGGGCTAGTGTTCTATCTACTACACCAACTAGCTGCTCCCAGAAGAGAAGAAATTTATGAAAAATAGGAGACAGAGAATATTTTGAAATGCAAGATAAATAATTTTGATTACATTAAATTTAAAAGTTTTGCACAAAGACAATTCAGCTAAGATTAGAAGGGAAGGAGAAAGCTGGAAACAATTTTTACAGGCAGTGTTTTTGATAAAGGTCTCTCTAAAATGAATTGAGTCCAATTTATAAGAATACAAATCATTCCCCAATTGATAAATGGACAAAGGATATAAACAGGTAATTTTCAGATGAAGAAATTAAAGCCATCTATAGACATATGAAAGAAAATGTTCTAAATCACTATTGATTAGAGAAATGCAAATTAAAACAATTTTGACACACTTCTGAAACAAGCTAATATGATAGAAAAGGAAAATGATAAATGTTTTAGAAGATGTGGAGAAATTGGAACTCTGATGGATTGTTGTTGAAGTTGTAAACTGATTCAACCATGCTAAAGAACGATTTGGAACTATGTCCAAAGGGCCATAAAATTGTGCATACCCTTTGACTCAGCAATATGTCTGTTAAGATTGTTATCTCCAAAAAAATCATAAAAATGGGAAAAGATCCAGATGCAAAAAAATGTTTATAGTAGCTCTCTTTGTGGTGGCAAATAGGAAATCAAGGGCATGCCCATTAATAGGAAAATGGTTGAACAAATTGTGGTATATGCATGTAATTGAATACTATTATTCTATAAGGAATGATAAGCAGATAGATTTTAGAAAAACTTGGAAAGACATACATGATCTGATATTGAGTGAAGTGAGCAAAACTAGGACAACATTGTACTCAGTAACAGCAATACTGTGCAGATGACAATTTTGATAAGACTTTGCTTTTCTCAGTAATATAATGATCTAAGGCAATTCTGAAAAACTCATAATAGAAAATGCTATCTACATCCCTCTAGAGAAAGAACTTGGAAGCTTAATACAAATTGATGCATACAAGTTTTCACTTTTTGTTGTTGTTTTTTCTTTCTTATGGTTTCCCCTTTTGTTCTTATTCTTCTTTCACAAGATGACTAACATGGAAATACATTTAATATGATTGTACATGTATAACCTATATCAGACTGATTGCCATCTTGGAAAGGGGTGAGGAAAGAGAAGGAGAAAAAATGGAAATCAAAATCCTATAAAAGTAAATGTCAAAAACTAATAAGTAAATTTAAAATAAACAAACAAACAAAAAAAAAGACAAGATGAAAGACACCTGCTGGAACTCTGTCTTCCCAGATATCAGCTGGAGTCAGGATCACTAAACGTCTTTATTCTTGATCTTTTATGGTCAAGGTCAGGGGATTAGGTCTAGCAGTCTCCCCACACACCTTCCTCCCTCAAACACCAGGAGAGACTGACCCAGTGTCTGTGTCTCAATTTCCTCTCCCTCCTCCTACTCCTCCCACACACACCCTCTTTGTCCCACCAATCAAGTCAGCACAGAACAGCTGAGGAGGGTCAACCTTCAAACAAGTTAATAGGGAACTGTCCAATTGGCAATTAATCTCACGTGCTTCATTATCCAAGTGCATTGCTCAGTTCTAGCCCTCTACATCTCCCACTTTCTTTTGTTTTAGACCACAGGTGGTCGCGCCATCCCTGACTTTTCAGGGAGGTGAGAACCCCAAAAAGGAGATAATCACGCCCTCCCTGACATCTCAGGAAGGGAGATGAAAAGCACCAAAGAGAAGTGGGGATTGCTAGCAGGTTTCTGGGTTGAAGGGCCTTATTAGAGACAAGTATGCACAAACCCATCAACATGGGAGTTATTACACAAGCACATAGCAATAACGCAGAGGCTATTAGTGATGACTCTCCCCACAGTCAGTGCAGACTCGATGTGGTGTAACAAACAGGAATTGTACATGCAAGTAGTGATATAACAAACAATATAAATCACCACAGTTTTGTAAAAGATTTCCAGAAGTCCTAGAGAAGGAGGGTATGCAAACATCAGTCACACATATGCCTTCTTCAGCAACCAAGAGATAGTCCAAAACGAATCTATTGTCCATTGCTTCACGTGTTATGGAATCCAATGATCCCCACAAGTTTTTGAAGTCCCACATCAGTCTTTTTATATGTTAGGGAATCCAATGATCCCTACAGGTTTTGAAGTCCCACAACAGTCTTATGATGTCTCAGAGAATCCAATGATTCCTGAGGACTTTCAGTCCTACAATAGTCTTATGATGTCTCAGAGAATCCAATGATTCCTGAGGGTTTTCAAGTCCTACAATAGTCTTATCACATCTCAGAGAATCCAATGATTTCTGAGGATTTTCAAGTCCAACAGTTTTTGATGTCCATGAGTCAAACACCATAACTGCCAGGTTCTTTCAGTGGTGGGCACAGTCAGCAACGGAACCACCCGGTGTTTCTTGGGTCTTCTCCTTTGTTTCAAGAATCTGCTCCATCTCTCTCCAATGGACAAGGTGAATATGGCTCGTTGGCACCCATCTGATTCCTTCTCCATCTGTGGAGATACAAGCAAATCCTCTCCCCCAAGCAGTTAGCCTATCTGGTCCCTTCCATTCACCACTTTCTGGGTCTCTCCACATGACCTAGAGATTATCTAAAGACAGTGTTGGGATCTTGGGAAGTCTGCACCATAGCCTGACTATAAAAGGTATTTGTGCCCACTGTGGCACAGCGTCTTATGATCTCCTCTAAAGGAGCATCCCTATTTAGTCCTAGTATAATCCTTCTACAAACCTCATTGGCATTGTCTCTAGCAAGTTGCCTTACCAAAGTGTCTGTTTCTTGGGTCTTCTCCTTTGTTTCAAGAATCTGCTCCATCTCTCTCCAATGGACAAGGTGAATATGGCTCGTTGGCACCCATCTGATTCCTTCTCCATCTGTGGAGATACAAGCAAATCCTCTCCCCCAAGCAGTTAGCCTATCTGGTCCCTTCCATTCACCACTTTCTGGGTCTCTCCACATGACCTAGAGATTATCTAAAGACAGTGTTGGGATCTTGGGAAGTCTGCACCATAGCCTGACTATAAAAGGTATTTGTGCCCACTGTGGCACAGCGTCTTATGATCTCCTCTAAAGGAGCATCCCTATTTAGTCCTAGTATAATCCTTCTACAAACCTCATTGGCATTGTCTCTAGCAAGTTGCCTTACCAAAGTGTCTGTTACTTCATTTTCACTATTAGTCTGTGTGACGGCTGTCTGCAAATGTGCCACAAAATCAGCAAAGCGTTCATTTGGTCCTTGTACAATTTTTGTGTAGGTCTCACCCTTGTCATTTTTACTGGGGAGAGAAGCCCATGCTTTGATAGCAGCAGCAGCAATTTGCTCAAATGCTGTTATGGAGTAATTAATCTGTACTGAATTAATTCTGCATAAGAACCTACACCTGTTAGTAGATCACAGGTGATTGAAGTATTAACTCCACTTTGACTATTTTGTTGGGCTTGAATCCTACAGCGCTCACTATATTCAGAAAACCACAAGTTTTGTCCAGGTTCTAAGCACACCTTTGCAATGATTTTCCAGTCACTAGGGGTTAAATAAACTGATGATATCACCGCCCCTCCCACAACTCCTCCTCCCTCAGTCCCTGAAGGTGGAATTGATGTGGACTGATCAATAATCTGCTCTCTAGGTGGAGCTGAAGTCTCTTCAGGACAATCAGAGTCAACACACCCTAATTCCTCATTCAAATCCCCTTGCCCTCTGGCAAGGTCTTGAGTTTGCTTATCTTCTATCTTTTGTTCCTCACACTTCCTCCTCTGTTCATTTTTGGCACTTTTCCTTCTCCTATAACTTGCTCAATAGCTTAAGTCTAATTGAATTGCGTTGTATATATAAAACACCTCTGTGGAAATTGAATAAGTGGGATAAAGTGATTAGACTAATGGGAATAGGATAAAGAAGGAGGAAGTAGGGGAAGAAAAGGGAGGAATCCTGAGGTGGGGGAGGAGGAAGAAAATAGTTAGAAGTTAGAAGTAGAAGAGTTAGCAAATAAAAAGAAACGAGATACACAAAACAGTGATCAGAAAAAAAGTAGGAACAGTAATCATTGATCTCAAACAAAGTCAAAGTTTAAAAAGATTCAATCAAGAGAGAAACCTACATTATGTTAGTCATATTAATATAGTTTTAAATATATATGTATGTATGTTAGTATGTATATATGAATGTATATGTGAATGTATAAATGCATGTATATATAAATATATCAATATATCCATGCTTAACTATAATTTACTTAGCAGGGGGAGATGGAGGGAGGATGAAAGAGGAAAAAAGAATAAAAGGATAAAAGAAAATCTATAAGCAAATAAAGATGAACCGTTTTGAATACAATGTCTTCTATTATTATATGTGCTTTCTTGAAAAGTAAATTTATTGTTACATATTTTGAATCCTCCTTATGTTCTGTGGTATACATGACAATTTGTTTTTCCTTTTTCTCTCTTTTTTTTTTCTTTTTTATATAATTTTTTGTTTTTTTGTTTTAAGCAAATTTAAAAGATGAAAAAAGAATGAGCTATATTACAATAACTTGTAAATTACAATATAATATACTTGAATTTCAACAAAATATTAAATATATAATATTTCATAATAGTCTTATAGATAAGACTTAGTCCAATCCACAAATGGATGAATTTGAAACAGATTGCTGATTAGACCTAAAAAGTGTTTATTACTGGCTTGATGTCAACATGGAAGGATGACTATAGTAGAGAATTGTTAGGATATTAAGACAGTGGAATTGATAGAGACAATAATTATCTAATTTAGCATGGATCTGATCCTACAAGGAGATGTTATGGGCCAGAACTTGAAACAAGGTACTGAGTGGAATTGAGGAGACAGTGGTTAAACCTAGTTTAGCATTAATTTAATCCTACAACAAATAATGGTTTCCTAGTTATAAAGTTCTGTTGTCTCTCAGTTGTAATCCTTCTCTAGGAGGAGGTTTCTTTTCTGTAAATCCTTTTCTCTGGGAGCAGGTTTCTTGGGAGGCTTCCAGAGCCTCCAGCCAGAGTGAAGGTAGACGTGAATCTGAATCTCCTAGAGTGTGGGAATCACACTCTGCCTCCAAGAGTGTGGGAAGTCTTCTCCTTGACCTTCACCAGACTGTCTTCCAGACTCAATGTCGCCTCCTTTTTATCCTCCCAGAGAATGGGCTTGTGGGTACTCCAGGGGCTTGTAGGAACTACTTACAACTTGCTCCTTTTAAAGGTGTGAACTAAAAGGTGTGAACCCTGATCTAGAGAATTGTTAAGTACCGACTTAGCACCTTGTAAGAACCTAACACCTAGTGATATAATGATTGGTGTGTACTCAGTGTACAGCATATAAGCAAGAAGCTCTCAGGGCCAAAAGACAAGCCCATTCTAGAAGGCAGAGACAGATTCATTCCATTTTTCACCTTTGTTGTTGCTGGAGGCTGAAATACAAATCTTTGGATTCAGAGACATTCGGAGGGAGCTAGAGACAGAAGCTGGCAGAGGCAAGATCCGGAAAGCCTCCAGAAAACTAGCCAAGCCCCAAGTGAAAGAGATAAGATTTTGATGGAAACAATAAAGGATTTGGACTTTAATTCCTGGCTGCATTTAAGGTGATTATTGAACTGAACTGAAACTAAGGCTGCCTCCAGAAGCCCCCTAAGAAACCTGCTCCCAGAGAACATTACATCTTAGAAAAGAATATTACAGTGAATCTGAAGGTTCTGTGCTTAGCCTAGTTCTGTTTGATATTTTTGTCAGTGATGTGAATGAAAAATTAGGTGACATACATAAAATTTGCAAATAACACAATGTTAGAAAAGAGATGTATGCTGAATGACAGAATCAGGATTGGTTGGAAATAAATATGTTGAAAGTAAATTATAAAGTTCAACACCTGAATTCAAATCATCAGCAAGGAAAACTGCAACAGATGAGGTCAGTGAAAGAGTCTTGGTCTACTCTGCCCTAATTAAACCACATTCAGAATATAATGTCTAGAACTACATTTATAAAAACCATACCTCCAAGCTAGAGTACAACCAAGTAGTAAAGGAATTTGAAATCAAGTCAAACAAAGATAACTTAAAGAATAAGGAATGTTCAAACTAGAGAAAATTCAATTAGTCATTCAACAAGCACTGTGCTAGGATTTGAAAAGGTCAAAGAAAAGCCAAACCCAACCAAGCAAACAAAAAAATAGTCCCTATCATCAAAATGCTTACATGACAATTTTCTTCAAATACTTGAAATACTTTATTTATAAATATATGCTTCACATATACTTTATGTATAAATTATGTGTATAAATACTTTTTTATTCATAAAGATAAAAAATATAAATAAATAAATGGATAGATAGAGAAATAAGTAAATAAATAGAGAAATAAATACATAAATAAATAAATAAATGTGCATTTTATAGATATAGACTTCCAAACTTATTTTGTTTCTTGGAAACTGTTAAGTATAACTTCTCTAAGAAGGAGCAGGGAGTAGATTCTAAAATATTTTTTGGACTATGAAAATGATAGTTGAAAAAAACCTATTTGCACACAACAAACTTCTTATATACTTTTTGCTGCTAATTTGGTGTCAAATTTATTGAACATTTTGGCAAATATTTATTTTTATAAGTCTAAAAGTGATTCTTTGAAAGTTAAAAAAAAAAAAAAACGACCAAAAAGCAGTACAAAAATACTTCTAAACACTGATGTGTTGTGAACAAATTCTCAGATTGGATGAGTTGTTTTTTTCAGTTCAGGTAGGGGGAAAAAAGGGACATTGCAACTATCAGACATATTTATCTTTGCTATATTGACAAAATAAGTACTTCAATACATTCAACAATAACATTTTAGCAAGGCTTATCAATCAATAATATTTTTATTTCATAAATATGAATTAAAATCACATAGAAAAATGTATTAAAATTTGTTGAATATGAAGATTGAAATTTAAGTTAGTGTGTATTTAGTAAATGCTAATTGTTAATACAATAAAACATGCTTATTGTATGTATATTATATGCATAAGCTATATATATACTAATTTTATTAAAATAAAAAGTTAAACTAAAAAAAGAAAAAAGTCAGAATGAGAGTAACATCTTCCATATTTTAAAATTTGCATATCTCTATCAATAAAATTTTTGAGTATGAACTTCCTACATGCCCTACTGTCATGTACATTATAAAGCATATACAAAAAATACAAAATTTTTAATATGAGTAAAAATTAAAATTCATGACATTTTTGAAAATAATTTTTTCTTTACTAAAAATAACCAAAAACACCTTTTTTCTCCTATTAAAATATTACTAACAATAATATCTTTAATGAAAGCAATGTCCTAAGCTATGCCTTAGTATTCAGATTCTTTCTCCACTGCCTTCGAACTGACCTATATCTTTCCAATCCTTAAGAGAAAAAAAAAAATTTCCTATATTGTATCATCTTCTCAAATTGTAATACAATATTCTCTTCACCCTTAATTAGCCAAACTTTTTGAAACAGTTTGCTGCTCCTTGCTGTTTCCATTTCTTCTCACACTCACTGTCATTACTCACCTGAAACTCCCTGTACAGGATAAACTGAATGAAGATCTCTCATGAGAATATGACCTTGAGATTTTAAAATAACATTAAGCTATAGCTAAAAAGCTTTAAGTGTTCAATTGTCTTCAATATTCTCCTTCTGTGTCCCTCCCATCACCTCTTATTTATCATTTAAGTACCTTTTTAAAGGCAATGATGACTTTGGGAATTCAAGTAACAGAATTTTCTCATAGTTCCCTAGGGAAATTTAAATTTTTTGTTATTTACTAATATTCTTTTGTTTCTGAAATAGACTTCAGTGTAGAGTGTGCAGGGGATGTGGGAACTTCTGGTCTATTTAATCTTGTATTTTGCAGTTTGTGCTTTCCACTCCTCTGCTTGACACTGTTGGGAGTTGCCCTTTCTCACAAAATCATAATAAATCTTTTTGATGATTGTTTTTGTAGTCATTACTGTTGGGGGCGGTAGCCCTTTTTGATATTCCTTGTTTAATCTCCAACTTCCTTTAGGCTAGTTTCGGTGTTCAACCCCCATTCTAATGATCTAAAATTCCTTTCTGGGGAGAGACTGAAGGAGATAACAATAGAGAATTTTTGTTTTATTTACAATAATAAGAAAATTCCTGTCTTATTTACAACAACAGAAAATTCTTGTATTATTGACAAATATCTCCGGAACCTCTTGATAACATCTCTGTGCAAACATTGTTTTGATGACTCTAGTTATGTATATAAAGAAGGCTGAAAAATGAATTCTTTGCATTTGGTGTATACCAGCCAATGCCCGTCAACTGACGTCCCCTTTTGCCGGCTGATCTGGTCTTCCTGAAGGCCAAATGCCTGTCTATCCCTTTACTACCAATAAAGACTTTGTTTCCATCCAGCATTAAGTAGCAAATTCATTTGCTGCCAAACCCTGCCCTTGGTTACTTTGGGGAAGGAAGGAGAGAGAGAAAAGGAACTGACCCATCTTGGTTTATACCTCAGTTTACTCCTCATTAATTACTTCCCACATACTCCTCTTCTCAAACTTACCAATTATACTACAAGAGAATTTGGATGAAAAAAAAGCAATTCCTCACAGGGATTGCCTTAAGAAACTTTATTGATATCCAACCATTCTGGAGAGCAATCTGGAATTATGCCCCAAAAGTTATCAAACTGTGCATACCCTTTGATCCAGCAGTGCTATTACTGGGCTTATATCCCAAAGAAACACTAAAGAAAGAAAAGGGACCTGTAGGTGCCAAAATGTTTGTGGCAGCTTTTTGTAGTGGCTAGAAACTGGAAAATGAATGGATGTCCATCAATTGGAGAATGGTTGGGTAAATTATGGTATATGAATGTTATAGAATATTATTGTTCTGTAAGAAATGACCAGCAGGATGAATACCGAGAGGCTTGAAGAGACTTACATCAACTGATGCTGAGTGAAATGAGCAGAACCAGGAGATCATTATACACTTCAACAACAATACTATATGAGGATGTATTCTGATGGAAGTGGATATTTTCAACAAAGAGAAGATCTAATTCAGATCCAATTCATCAATGATGGACAGAATCAGCTACACCCAGAGAAGGAACACTGGGAAATGAGTGTAAACTGTTTGTACTCTTGTTTTTCTTCCCAAGTTATTTTTACCTTCTGAATCCAATTCTTCCTGTGCAACAACAACAACAAAAAAATTCGGTTCTGCACACATATATTGTATCTAGGATATGCTATAACATATTTAACATGTATGAGAATGCCTGCCATCTAGGGGAGGGGGTGGAGGGAAGGAGAGGAAAATTCGGAACAGAAGGGAGTGCAAGGAATAATGTTGTAAAAAAATTACCCATGCATATATACTGTCAAAAATGTTATTATTATAAAATTAATTTAAGAAAAGAAACTTACAAAGAAAGGTAGAAAAAAGCTACTACTACTGCTGGATGGTCTCAGTGAGCGATATCCATGCCTGCAATGGACAGTATAGAGGATTTTATAGCTACATTCTAGTTGAAGGTTCAAAGATCCTCAGCATTCAACTTTATCTATCATTTGGGACAAAGAACCTGTATGATACCAATACATTATTGTCTTGTTTTTAAAGAACCAGTAAAATTAAGGTGTGTGTTTTTTAATTACCTAAAAGAAGGGAGAAATAAGGAAGTCATTTCTGTCTTCACACTATATCTCAATTCTCAGTTCTATCTTTATTCACAAACAGGCCCTCCTCACCCCTCATCTAGATTATTTCAAGTCATAATTGGACTCTCTTTCCCCCTCCAATTCAACTCTGCACTCTCTTGGCAAAGAACTTTTCCTTAAACACAGATCTGATCATGTGACAAATATATTCAAGCAACTCAAGCAAACAAAATAGAAAAAGGAAAAAACAGAAAAAGAAAAGATGTCATGTACATACCAGAACATGGGACAATTCAAAATATGAAACAAAAAATTTCTACTTCAAGAAATCTGCATAAAACATATTACATATTGTGTTCAGAGCCACTCAACTTTGTTTTCTTTTAAATTTTCTTTCATTTTCTGCTGTTCACTTTTTACTTTATTCTTTTTTTCCCCTTTTCCTCTCTCCCCCCAACTCTCCCAGGAAAACTATAATGAAGCATAGATGTGCTTATATGCACAGTATACACACAACACACATACATATACATATGTTCACATCTATATATATATAGATATCTATAATCATATACATATATATGTATACAAACACACATATTTTATATACATTTATGAATGGCTAGACTATGCTTGTTTGTCCCTCTGTATTTCTAAAAGTAGATAGCATCATCCTTCTTAAGTACAAGTCTTTCCATATTTTTCTAAATTCACCAACTCATCAATTCCTATAACAGAAATATTGCAAACCTATACTATCTAGTTATTTTAAATATCTTAAAACAATATTGATTAACATGACTAAGAGATAGTACAGTTTTCCTATTTTTTTCTCTTTTGATTAAATCTACTATACCTTTAACTTTGTCTGGGATCAATGAGTATTGGCCTTGTTTATTTTTTCCTAAGTTCCATTCCAGATCATTCTAATTATGTATTTTTTTTTCCTATCCTTACTTACTCCTCTGCCTTTTGCCTTCTCCTTCAACATGCCATAAATAGCCACTGCTTAGGTCTTGTGTGCTTCTAATTGTGGTTCTGCTGTATTTGAATTATTTTGCTTTTGTTGCTCATAAAATTTTCTCCTTAATTTAGAGTTTTCAAAATTTTATTATAATATCCTTGTAGTTTTTCCTCATTGGATCACTTGAAATAGTGATTGGTGGATTTTTTTCTATTTCTTCTTTCCTCTCCTGTCTGACACTTCAAGACACTTTTCTTTAATTATTTCTTTGTATTTCTTGTATACATTTAAACAGGCATTTAATAACTGATACTCTGGGGAGAGAAATAAATGCATATTACACTGTTAAATTTAATCTTCATTATTAAGATTTTGTCCATCACTTTTTCTTATTATAATTTTTTATTGACAGAACATATGTCTGGGTAATTTTTTACAGCATTATCCCTTGCACTCACTTCTGTTCCAACTTTTCCCTTCCCTCCCTCCACCCCTCCCCTAGATGGCAAGCAATCTTATACATGTTAATTAGGCTATAGTATATCCTAGATACAATATATGTGTGCAGAGCCAAACAGTTCTCTTGTTGCACAAGGAGAATTGGATTTAGAATGTAAAAATAACTTGGGAAGAAAAACAAAAGTGCAAACATTCATTTCCCAGTGTTCCTTTTCTGGGTATGGCTGATTCTGTCCATCATTGATCAATTGGAACTGAATTAGATCTTCTCTTTGTCGAAAATATCCACTTCCATCAGAATACATCCTCATACAGTATTGTTGTTGACGTGTATAATGATCTCCTGGTTCTGCTCATTTCACTCAGCATCAGTTAATGCAAGTCTCTCCAAGTCTCTCTGTATTCATCCTGCTAGTCCTTTCTTCCAGAACAATAATATTCCATAACATTCATGTACCACAATTTATCTAACCATACTCCAATTGATGGATATACATTCATCTTCCAGTTTCTAGCTACTACAAAAAGAGCTGCCACAAACATTTTGGCACACACAGTTCCCTTTCCCTTCTTTAGTATTTCTTTGTGATATAAGTAGCACTGCTGGATCAAAGGGTATGCACAGTTTGATAACTTTTTGGGCATAATTCCAGATTGCTCTCCAGAATGGTTGGATTAATTCACAACTCCATCAGCAATGCATCAGTGTTCCAGTTTTCCCACATTCCCTCCAATATTCATCTTTTTTTTTTTTCCTGTCATCTTAGCCAATCTGACAGCTGTGTAAATGTATCTCAGAGTTATCTTAATTTTCATTTCTTTGATCAATAGTGATTTGAAACACTCTTTCATATGAGTGGAAATAGTTTCAATTTCATCATCTGAAATTTGTCTGTTCATATCCTTTGACCATTTATCAATTGGAGAATGGCTTGATTTCTTATGAATTAGAGTCAATTCTCTATATAAGTTTTCTCTTCTTGATCTATTTTCCAGAGCAGTTGTTTTTCTTATATGTCTCACATTTTCTTCTATTTTTTTTCATTCTTTATATTTTGTTTTATTACTTCTTGCTGTCCTATAACTTTACTGACTTCCCTTAGTTTTCAAAATTCTAGTTTTCAAGGAATTATTTGCTTCCTTAATATTTTAGATTCAGATCCATCCTCTTTAAAAGTTGAATCCTCATCTTTTTTTTTAATAGTTTTTATTTACCAGATATATGCATGGGTTATTTTACAACATTGACAATTGCCAAACCTTTTGTTCTAATTTTTCCCCTCCTTCCCCCTCCCCCAGATGGCTGGTTGACCAAAACATGTTAAATATGTTAAAGTATAAATTAAATACAATATATGTATACATGTTCAAACAGTTGTTTTGCTGTATAAAAAGAATTGGATTTTGAAATAGTGTACAATTAGCCTGTGAATGAAATTCAAAATGCAGGCAGACAAAAATAGAGGGACTGGGAATTCTATGTAGTGGTTCATAGTCATTTCCCAGAGTTCTTTTGCTGGGTGTAGCTGGTTCAGTTCATTACTGCTCTATTGGAACTGATTTGGTTCATCTCATTGTTAAAAATGGCCTCATCCATCAGAATTGATCATCATATAGTATTGTTGTTGAAGTATATAATGATCTCCTGGTTCTGCTCATTTCACTCATCATCAGTTCATGTAAATCTCTCCAGGCCTTTCTGAAATCATCCTGTTGGTCATTTGAATCCTCATCTAGTCCTATAGTAACTTTCTATAATTTCTATAATTGGGTTCTTTCTCCTGTTTGTGTTTGTTTGTTTGTTTTTGTTTTGTTTTATTTTATTTGTTTTTAGTAAAAGCTTGTTAATGTAATCACTTCTAGTGCTAGGGTGGGGAACATGGTACCTCTGGCCTCAGGTCTACTTTCAGTTCTCTCCTCTGACCAAGAACCCAAAACTAATAACCCCACCTTCCTGTAAATGTTCACAATCCACAGTGTCTCTATCCTATACTTCTGCAGTTACCTGATTCTGTGGTGGTTCCTTCTTTCCCAAGACTACATCTCGACAGCACAGCAGAACCCAGCATTCCTTATTAGCAGTAGTTCCCTCAATCCTCCCTAGTCCAAACACTTGACTTCTTCCATTGTCTAGAAGGTGTATGTACACTTCACAAGGGCCAAACCTCAGACCTGGTATCTTTGAATTTTCTCTGATTATTTCAGGAAGACCACTGTTCTGTCCCAATTCTTACTTGCTTTTAGTTACCCTGAGGTGTTGTTTTGTCTTGTCTGGAAGGAAATCTGGAAACCTTGGAATTTTCTGGTTTACTCTACCATCTTCCATATTCCAAGAATCCTCTCCCAAAATTGTTTTTTTAACTACAAGCTAAAAAAAATGCATTTATTGTGGCTTATAAATATTGTATTATAAAGCGTTATATTAGCTTATTATGCTATGTGTATATATCCCAGGCATCTTTCACAGATGTGATCATTTGATCTTCACACCAACTCTGGGAGAAAGATGCTCTTATTATCCCCATTTTTTTTTACACTTGAGGAAACTAAAGAAAACAGACATGAACAATCATAAAGCTAGTAAATGTTTGAGACCAAATTTGAACTCAGGGACTTCCTGAACCAGTGTTCTACCCACTGCATCACCAGATGCTTTTAGATTCTGGACTCTGAAATCTGATCAAATTGGCTTTCTCTCTATTCTTCACACATAACATTGCATTTACATTGGTTTTTCCATCATAACTAGATAAGCTTTCTCCTTAACTTTCTTCTCACAGAAATGCTCTCTTCTTTCAAGATTTACTTCATGAAGCCTTTTTCTGGATTCCCTATATGATATGATCCTTCCCTCCCAAGCTTCCTTATATTTAACTTCTCTGCATATGTTTGTGTTTATTAACTTTATGACAATTATTAACATATATATACATACACATATGCTCTTGACTCTTGTTGGCTCCTCACAAGTCAAAGTTATTACATCATGTCCCCCCAGGGCACAGCCAGGGGCTGGATACAAAGCAGGCACTTGATAAACACTTAATTAATGGATTATTCTTGTTTTATATCAACAAATTATAAAATATTTGAGAGGCATTACATATATTTTTACAAATAAATTTGAAATTAAAAAAATTTCATTTAGGAAATAAAAATAGGTTAGAAAAATATGTTTTTGAGATTTTTTTTTTAATACAGAGGAAGTAGTTTTTATAGATAATATATTTAAATCACTTTGGCCAAAAAAGATTAGTTTTTAAATGTCTTACTATTGGTGATGACCTTATTCTACTATGAAATTAATATTATATTTTAAGGTAGAAAGGCTTTATTCAAGATTCCAGGAGGTTCACCATTAATATCATTAATAATAAAAGAAATAAGTCCAAATTTCAAATTTTTTTGCAGACTATATCCTATCTAATTTGGATTAGTTATCATTGTTATTATTGTGATTATAGATTATCATCACAATGTAGCAGGAGGGTCAGTTATACAACTTTCTTGTTTTCCTGTATTCACATGATTAGTGTATTCTTCAGGCTGTGATTTCTTTGCAGAAGTCTTTTTAGATTTCATTTACTGTATGAAGATTGTTTTAGTTAAAACTAGTTATTTTAAGCCATTAGTCCTCCTAATAAGATGGATATAAACTGTAATATGTTACAATAGAATAAAAGTTAGCAAACATAAAAGGGTATTAATGTCAATTTCTCTCCTTTATGGAACTGCCACTCTTTTCTCAATATATCTCTTGACCTGACAAATTTGTAGCTATAAAAGTATTCAGGGTCAACTATAATTACTTAAAGGTCATCTTCAACCTGCTAGTTCCCATCCTAAATTCCTTGGTTATCTAGGAATTTTCTTTTACAGTTTCCATATTTAAAAGTGCCACTGACCTCTTTTATTAAAATGTTAGCATTATTATTGTTCTTTGTTCTCACACAGGACTGTGGCACAGGGAGATGATGCCATGGCATTCAAGTGAATTGGATTTCAATGAAGGGGGACTGTACAAAGTCATCAGTCTCATTTTCTGCTCCAAAGCCATCTGGGTCCAGTGGTCAGATATACATCAGAACAACTGGAGATAGTCCTGGATAAAGTGGAAGTCCTTGGCCTTTTTTAAACCAAGGTATTTTAACACGTTTCAGTTTGACTGAGGCAACTGTCCATTCAGTGATTAAGATTAGCTAAGAAAGAAATGGGGTTGTGTTTAGAACCTGTATTGGAATTCTTGCTGTCTAGGGGAGCAAGTGGGAAGAAGGGAGGGAAAAGAATTTGGAACACAATGTGTGGCAAAAATAAATGTTGAAAACTATTTTTGCATGGATTTTAAAAAATAAAAAGCTAGAAGAAGGAGGAGGAGGAGAAGAAGAAGGAGGAGAAAGAGAAGGAAAAGGAGAAGGAGGAGAAGGAGAAGAAGAAGGAAGAAGAAGAAATGGGACAAAAAAATGGCCTTTTTTTTTTCTAATCCAAAAAAATTCAACCTGGGAGGGAAAGACCCTCAGGGTTTCTTGTAATATTCTTCTCTAAAATGTAATATTCTCTTGTTGGGGTTTTCTTGGGGTCTCTGGAGGCAGTCTTCATTTCAGTTCAGTAATCACCACACAAGTACAGACAGACATGGGGTAAAGTCCCAAATTCTTTATGGTCTCTTTCCAAGTCTCGTCTCCTATCCTGGGGCCTGGTTAGTTTTCTTAGAGGCCTATCTCTCTCCTTGGTTCCAAGAACTCAAGCTGCTGCCTGCCTTCTCTGGCTTCTGAATCTCCCGGACTGAATCCTGGCTGAGGCTCCGAGAGCTTCTAGTGCACTTGTCTTTTTGGCCTTGAGAGCTTCTTGCTTATATGCCCCAACACTGAGTGTACACCAATCATTATATCACTAGAAAACCATTATTTGTTGCAGGATTAAATCAATGCTAAACTAGATTTAACTATTGTCTCCTCAATTCCACTTAGTATCTTGTTTCAAGTTCTGGTCCATAACATCTCCCTGTAGGATTAAACCAATCATACTGAACCATGCTAAATTAAATAACTATTGTCTCTATCAATTCCATTGACTTGTAAGAAAGAGTTCTGACCAAAACAAAAATAATTACAATTTATAATTACTCTGAGGCAATCAGGGAAAACAAAATAAAATTATTCAGAAATTATGCCTTTCAAACTTTTTAAGTGTCACAATGAAGAGTAGGATATGACTAAACAAATAATATAATTGACCTGTGCTTTAGGAAAATCACTTTAATGGCTTAATATAGGATGGATTGGAGTGAAAACAGACTAGAAAAAGGCAAAACCCATCAGTAGACTCTTGCAATAATCATGATGTAAATTGATGAGGGCTTATACTAGAGTGGAGGCCATGTCAGAGGAAAAAAGAAGGTACATTTAAGACATATTACAAATGTGAATTCAACAAGTCTTAGTAACAGCTTGGATATAGAGGGTGAGAGAATCCACCATGACCCCTAGAATATGAGCCTGGAGAATGATATTGTCCTCTAGAGTAATAAAAAAGGTTGAAATGGGGAAGGACTTAGGAGGAAAGATAAGTCTTATTTTGGATATAGTGAGTTTAAATGCCTACTGAATAGATTCAAGATTTCTGAAAGACATTTGAAGATGTGAGGTTAGAGATCATCAGAGATATTAGAGCAGAAAAGATAGATATAAGAATCATCAACATAGAGATAGTATTCAGTTCACAGCAGCTGATTCACCAATTGAAGTAGTATAGGGAAGGAAGAGAAGATGGTTTAGGATGAATCCTGAGGAACACTTATGGTTAGAAGGAGAATCCAGGAGACTTCAGGTAGGAGTGAAGAAAACCAAGAGAGAATTGTGCCTCAAACACACACACACACACACACACACACACACACACACACACACACACACACACATACACACACACATATACACACACACACAAAAAGAGAATATCAAGAAGGTTATCATCATTGTCAAAGACAACAGAGAGGTTAAAAGAATGAAAGTTAAGAAAAGTTGGCAACTAAGAGATTAGTAAGGATTTTGCAAATGATAGAAGGAATAGACTGCTCAAGAGAGAGGTTTTTTCTTTTTTCTTTTTCTTTTTAATATAGCTTTTTATTTACAAGATATATGCCTGGGTAATTTTTTCAGCATTGATAATTGCCAAATCTTTTTTCCAAGTTTTCCCCTTCTTCCCCTCACTCCCTCCCCCAGATGGCAGGGAGACCAATACATGTTAAATATGTTAAAGTATATGTTAAATACAGTTATTTTGTTGCACAAGAAGAATCGGACTTTGAAGTAATGTACAATTAACCTGTGAAGGAAATAAAAAATGCAATCGGACAAAAACAGAGGGATTGGAAATGCTATGTAGTGGTTCATACTCATTTCCCAGAGTTTTTTGCTGGGTATAGCTGGTTCTATTCATTATTGAACAAATGGAACTGATTTGGTTCATCTTATTTTTGAAGAGCACCACGTCCATCAGAATTGATCATCATATAATATTGTTGTTGAAGTATATAATGATCTTCTGGTCCTTCTCATTTCACTCATCATCAGTTCATGTAAGTCTCTCCAGGCCTTTCTGAAATAAGAGAGGGTTTTTTCAAGATAAGGAAGAAATGAATATGTTTATAGTAGAGAGGGAGAGATTGAAAATAAGTGAAAGAGCGGAGATGGCAGAAGGAGTTATATAATGAATAGAATCAGATCACTTGAACAAGTAGAAGGGTTAGCACTGGTAAGGCCATTTCATCATGTGAAACGAGTAAAGGAAGAAAAAGTGGTAGAAGTCACTTGAGTGAAAGTTCATGAAAAAGTGATTCAATTTTTCTGCAAGATTTTAGGAACCATAGGAGGTTTAAATAGAAATGAAAAAAAAAACAACAACTGGAAATTGGCAAATTGGATTGATAAAGGGAGATGTAGTAAAACTACATAGCTACAGTGAGAATTTGAGACCAGCTCAAGGGCCTCAACCAAAAAGAAAGCATAGCCTGGGACAGGTGAGAGTTTCATTAATGAACTCTGTTTATTGATCTGAGAACCAAGGTTTTATACTCCTTAAGCTAAGGTAGCAATAGCACTAGATGTCTCTAAGCTGATTAGTTTATATTCCATGGTTACATTCCAGTTAGGCACTAAAATTAAGCAAAAACTAATAGTACCAATCTGTTAATGGCAACACAATTATAACATTATCTAGTTTGTGATGTATGGCTCCTGATACAAGCATTACTTGCCAAGGCCAAATTATGTTTATATTAGACATGCCTTCCTGATGCCTACATATGCACATAGAAGATTCCCAGATTGATTGCATACTTGTGCCAGCAGCACTTCTTGGTACCTTGATGATCAGCTCTTCCCATTCTCAACCTTGGTCATGAAAGAAGGGTGAACCTACTGCAAATCAACCCACAGCTGCACAGAGAGTATGTTAACCCCTAAATAGCTTTGTGTAGATCTGCTTGTTGCTGGCCCTTTAGAAGGGACAGTTGAATTTATATTACATAAATTTGTAAAAGACCCAGTTAGCATGGTCATGTGATTTTTGTCCACTTTATTCAATGTCTTATGTATAGATGCAAAAGCCAATAAAGTGTAGGAGTGATCCAAACATAAGGTTTATTAAGGCATAATTGATTAAATGATAAGGGATTCAAGGATCCAAGAGAGAAAGACAGTGTAGAGTTGATATCCGGTCACTGAGATCAAGATATAGAGAACGGGAGATTGGCACAAGAGATTGAAGGTCATGGTTCATAGAATTATATAAGGAAAGGTAGAACTCTTGCAAAGAAGGTAAAAAGCCAAAAATTGGCTTAAAAAAGTGATTTTTAGAATTCTTGGATATGAATGGAGTTGGTCCATTTGTGGGGGATCTTTGTGCAACTGAGGTCAGGTAGAGGAGTAGTTCATGACAGGCAAGTTGCATGAGGAACTGAGTGGTTAGGATATTTGAGGCAACAACTTCAGTATATAAGTTGAAATTCCCTAATACGAAGGTAGGAGTTGAAGAAAACAATTCTAAATCAGGTTTTGAACTGAGAAAGGAAAAGGAATAACCTGGAGGGTCTATAGACAATAGCTAATAAGATTTTGATTATGTAGTAGATGAGAATAGCACAAATCTCAAAGTAACAGCTTATTGAAGAGGAATGGGGGAAACCTA
This sequence comes from Sminthopsis crassicaudata, assembly GCF_048593235.1. NCBI lineage: Eukaryota > Metazoa > Chordata > Mammalia > Dasyuromorphia > Dasyuridae > Sminthopsis > Sminthopsis crassicaudata. The sequence continues at coordinate 343,516,611 of NC_133618.1, read as the reverse complement.
GAATGCAATGGACAGCAAAAGAGTATTCAAAACCTCCTACCTCAACCAGTGAGGGCAGATAATGAGTGAAGATGCATTAAATACTGGAAAGGGTGACCAGGGAGGCTGTCATCTAAGGAAATCTAAGTTTCAGTAAGAGCTAACATAAAGAAATAAAATGTTTGTTTTTAAAATATTTGTTTTTCCTTTTGTGATCTTTTCTATCCTTTATTTAATCATAAATATTCCTTTATTCATAGTTATGAAAAACTATTTCATTCATGGTACTTAGGGGATAAATCATGGGGCCTGGGGAAAGGAAGTCTTGAATTCAAATTCAGATTTAGACACTTACTATCTCTGTGACCTTGGGCAAGGCATTTAACCTCTCTCTGGTTCACATTCACCAACTGTAAAATAGTTAGTACTTACCTCCCAGAATTGTTGTGAAAATTAAATAAAATAATATTTTAAAGCACTTGGCATAATGCCAGGCAAATAGTAGGCACTTAGTAAATGTTTATTTCCAGTACCACCTTTTCTTTTATGTATATCATGCAATCATTTGGAGTTTATCCTTGACATATGGTGTTGGTCTCTTTAGAATTTTTGTCAGATACTTTTACAATTTTCCCAAAATTTTGTCAACTAGTTGGGGCCTTTCAGTTGATCAAACACAAGTGGCTACTAGATTCATTTAGTTGTGTTTACATATTGTTCAGTTGTACTGTTACATTTATTTTTTTAGTCACTCCAAGATAATGTGATGATTTCTATTTGGTTTTTTATTCTATGATACTGTCAGACATAATGTGTTCTCATTTTTTTTATCAATTCCCTTAAGATTTTTCTTTGAGTATGGATTATTTTTCTATTTCCCATTCTATTATATTAATCTAGGTATTTTACAGTTTTGCAAGTATTCGTTACTATTACTTAAATTGTTAGTTTTATTGGCCTATAGTTGGCCAAAATTGATTTTAAGGATCTCCTTTATTTTGCATCCTTTTTCCTTTTCAATTAGATACTGGCTATTTAGGACATGTATACATTTTTGTTAGAACTTTTTGTTAGAACAGATTAGCTAGTGTTTTCTGTATTTGTTACTGTTTTTAATTGATTCATAGTTTAATTTGTTAATTAAGTAGGGTTCTTTTGCTTTTAAGTTTATTAAGCACACCACTAAATTTCAGATTTTCTATTTTGGCATTAAATTGGATATAATTTTTTTTTGTTTGTTTTCTTTTTTTTTTTTTTTCTTTTCCTGAGGCAATTGGGGTTAAATGACTTGCCCAGGGTCACACAGCTAGAAGTGTTAAGTGTCTGAGATCAAATTTGAACTCAGGTTCTCCTGACTTCAGGGTGATGAGGAATAAATGATGAGGAGTAAACTGTGGTCTAAACCGAGATGGGTCAGTTCCTTTTCTCTCTCTCCTTCCTTCCCCAAAGTAACCAATGGCGGGTTCGGCAGCAAAGGAATTTGCTACTTAATGCTGTATGGAAACATAGTCTTTATTGATTAGAATGGAAATACCGGAGAGCCGGTGGGCAAAATGGCTGCATGGTACAAGGCCCATTTTGCAAAGAGTAGATCCCTGAGTTCTCTCTTTTATACAAGAGCATAAGGAGGTTCCTGAGAGTGATGTAAATCTTTTGAGTAGAGACAGAAGTCTCTTCCCCTGCTGTGACATTTGGTCTGTTTGAGCAGATTAGAATGGGGGCTGTAAAACCCTGGCCAGCTCAGATAGCCCAAACTAGTTTGACCAGATCTTGTATCAAAGGTCCAAGTCCCAAAGGAAGTTGGAGATCAAACAAGGAATATCAAGGGGCTACCGCCTTCAACAAGGGCACTGCGCCACGTAGCTGCCTAATTTGTTTTCTAATTGTAGAGAACTGCATAACCCATTTGTTAATCGATTTTTTTTCTCTACCTTTTGAAAAAGGCATTTTGGAGGTTAAAAAAAAATTCCCAAACAAATGCTTTGGTTTCATCCCCCCAAAAATAGTATCTTATTTTAAGTTATTATTTTGTTATTTTCTTTGAGGTAATTTTTTTGACCCATAAATTCTGTAGGATTAAAATATTGTGTATAATTAGTTTTCAAATAAAATTTTATTGATGACTTCTCTTTTTTTCAAGTGTTAGATAAAATATCAGGGTTGTTTGATTTACATTTTTTTATTAGTAGTAATTTGATGCATTCTTTCATGTAGCTGTGGCTAATTCACAATTCTTTTGAGAAATATTCATTTATATTCTATGACTATCTATTGGGAAATGATTTACATATAGATCAATGTAAGTATTGTTTATATATTTTAGATATAAAATTCCTGTCAGAGAAATTTGATACAAAGGTGTATTCCTATTTGACCACTTACCTTCTTATCCTGTGAACAAATTTATCTCTGCCAGATGCTTTTCCATTACAAAGTTATCTATTTTATCTATTGTAATTATTATCTTTACCCATTATTGTCATCTGCTTTTCTTCCCTCTCTCTCTTTTTTTTTCATTAGACTTAAAACTGAAGTCTCTTGTAACCGTTACAGGCACTCTCCTATTGCCTCCAACATGTTTTCCCCATTCCCTTTTGTTTCCATATTGAGCTGAATGTTTTCTCTCTCAATATTTATAAGTGTCACAGAATGAGAAAATGGGACTTTTTAGAAAAGACCCTAGTGTTGAGAAAGATTGAAGACAAAAGAAAAAGGGGACAGAAAAGGACAAAATAGATAAATAGTCTAATGGAAACAATGACTATGAATTTGAACAGACTTGGAAAGATAGTGAAAGACAGAAGGGGCAAGAATGCATCCATTAGTTCACAATGAGTCAGATTCAACTCAACAAAAAATGAATATATGCATATATGTGTGACTTTTATTCTTCTCTCCTTTAACTAGTTCAGGCAAGAGTCAGATTTAACTAATGACTGTCCTGTTTGTATATTTTATTTGCACATCCTAACTATGTGATTTAGTAAATTCTCCCTTACTTTTCCTTCCTTTTTCTTCTCTGATAGTTTCTCCTCCTTTCCCTTTCTTTTATTAAAGTCGTGAAAACTTAGCAAAATGACTCCAAGGCGTTCTGACATACTTAATTCTTTTATGACCCCTAAAAACATAAGAATTTTGATGGACATTTGTATTATGATTTTAAAGAAAAGTTTGGATTCGCTCCTATAAATGATGCTCTCAAGCTCAGTTAAAAAGTAAAAGTAAAAAGTTTTAATCAAATAAGACAAGGTACAGACAATTTAGATTTACACAAAAAAACCAAATAGAAACAAGAACAATTAACAAGATGACAATTATAGCAGATAGAGGAAGAGAATACATCACCAATTCAAGGGAACCTCAAAAACTCAAATGGCTGGGAGCCCCGTTTCAGCCAAAGTTCAGCCAAGTGATTGAATCAACTTGAATTGTGTAAAGATTCTCCTGGGCGAAGCGTCCTCCCCTCAGGTGAAGCTCAACGGAGATATACAACACTAGCCTTTTATATCCTTTTTTAGACAAAGAAGACCCTCAGCCAAGAAGTTTGACACATATACATGTGCAGAGTACGTGACAATTCTGTACGTTGACTCATTCCATATTGTCTATACCTTGACATATTTCCTTATCAATTGTATATGCTTGGGGAGGAAGCCACCCAGCCCTAAGCATAGACATTCCCAGGGATGGCTAGTTCCTGGTACCTATTATCAAGGACATATAGAGTTCATGGAATGGTCAAATTCCCATAATTTAGAAGCTCAGGCCTGTTAGATTTGAGTGAGCTTACAATTCTAATATGAAATTTTAATTTCTTATTCATTTGGCCTTAAGATCACGAAAATAATAAGAGGACTGAGCTAATGGGGTAAAATTAGAATAAATTGTTTTCATCTTCTGATACATATAACAATTACACATACATAGCATTACAAAAAAGAATAATAATAATGATATGGGTATGGCTAAACTATTAAAATAAATGGTAGCGCTACCTAATCTAAATAAAAAGCCATACCAATGGTGGTTAGTATCTGATGTCACTAAATGAGAGGCCTCGATAAGTTGTCCTACAGCTATATGAGTCTGTATTCAGTGTTCATTTAATGCGCGCTGATTAGACTCTAACAGTTTCTTCATAACTAAAGACTTGTTCAGGATATCCATAAAAGGTTATAGTGACAGGGAGACATGGGGTAAAGGAAGAAGTTTGGGTACCCAGGTTATTAGAAGCTAATGTGTTGCGAAGATACCTCATATATCATGGAGAAGTTATTCACAGGATACAATGTTAAATCAGACAAATTGGATGAATGTGAGAGAAGGCAGGGTTCCATCTGCTGAATCATCATCCCACAAACAATCCCCCTATTAGTTGCAGTACAGTCAGACAAAGTGTGGGTTACATTATTCAAATCTATGTAGTTTCCATATATATGAATAAAGCAAAGTAATTAGGTAAGACAAAAGGTAACACATGAAATTGACACAAAACAGCCCATATCTTAACTTGACAATACACAATAATTCCAGTACACCAAAGAGAAGTACACATAGCATTTTCAGGTCATTCTTTTTCCATGCTTCTGGTAAATTAAACATATAATCCCACATTGCAACAATCTCTGATCATTTTCTTTTTGTATTAAGGTATACATATTTTGTAAAGAGCATTTGGTCCACTTAAATAATTTACTAATATTTCCAGTAAAACCCAGACTAGTAATAATACTATCATTAAAAATCTGTAGAAATTGGCCTTGATATTTTAATGTATTTTGGTGGGGTAGGATCGTTGTGGGCAACTATTGAGCATTTACAGTCAAAGCCTGAGAAACATCTTGCCCAGCACTGTGCAGTCTGCTGGCCAAGATCTCAAGGTCTATTGAATTAACTATACCCAAACCAGTTCCAGCACCACCAAGTAGGGTATCATACCAGGTTCTTTTCTTTCTAACACAATTCATCAAAGGAGGAAAAGTGACATTATTGGTACAAGTTTTAGGAACTCTTATGATTGATGGAGGATGTTTTGTAGGAGGGGGAGGTGTCAGTAATAGATATTTTATCTAATAGTGAGGCTTCAATACCGCTATCAAGATTTTACATGCACAGTTCATCAGTTGCTTTTCAATGTTTGTCTCAGCTTGTTCTCTGCATTCAGTTGGGAAGTCCACACCCTTGGAGTCCGCCAGTCCTTTAATTCTAGTATGCTGAGTCCACTTTCTTTCCTATGTAGCACTGCTGTATCTGATGTCAAGAGGATCTGGGTCAGTCCTTTCCAGCTCAGGGTCAGCTTGTCCTTCTTCCATGTCCGAACCAGGACCCCGTCTCCAAGCTAGAACTCATGCACTGTTGAAATCCTAAGGGAGGAGTCTGAGCAATAAGCCTGTTTAGATGTAAAGTTTTCAGATGTTACAGTAAAGACATAACATATTTCCTTAAAAACAAATCCTTGGTTTCAAATATGGAATACAAGGAAGAATTTTGAATCCCTTTTGGATAAGGGTGACCATACAATAATTCATAAGGTGACAATTCCACATCTCTTCAGGGGTTTTGTTTTAATTCTTAATAAGGCAAGGGGAAGGCAGTTGGTCCAGGGCAATTGTGGCTCTAATGCCAATTCAGTCAGTTGCTGTTTAATTTCCTTATCCATCCTTTCCACTTTACATGATGAGGGAGGATGCTATGGGGCGTGTAAGTCCCATCATATTTCCAGAGCTTGGGCCACAGATTGGAGGATCTTACCTGTGAAACAGGTGCCTTGGCCTAAATCTGCCTGCTCCACCATTCCATACCCTGGAATGATATGCTCAAGAAGTACTTGTACAATTACTGAAGCTGTTGCCCAGGCAAAGGGAATGGCCTCCACCAATAAGGTCAGATGGTCCACTACAACCAACAAGTATTTGAGACGCCCCACTGACAGCAGCTCGGTAAAGTCCACCTGTATGCTTTGGAAAGGCCTGATACCAGGAGGCTTTCTTCCTTTTAGACTTGTCATTGGGCCGTCCTATTCATCCTCTGACAAACAGGACACCTGCTGACCAGTTGCCTGCTATTGTGTATAAGCCAGTGCCACAGACCTAGTCAGCACCACATCACACAGGTCTCGGACACCCCAATGACTGCCCTGATGTAAATGTTGGGGTACATGTCTCATACCTGCTGTGGTCAGTACCTCTCTGCCATTAGGGAGGAGCCAGTGCCCTCTTTATTCTCCTGAGCGCCAAGGCTTTAGATTTCCTGCTTCTCTTCTGGGATAAAGGAAGGTGGAAGCATTAGAGGCAGAAATGCCAGAATTAGCACCATCATCTCCTCTGTACTTACAGATTCCTCTTCTCCAGGCTGCTTTGCCTCCTCATCTGCAAAGCAGTTTCTCCTTATCTCAAATGAATCTCTTCAATGGTGCCCCTGCACATGAATCACTACAGCATTCTTAGGTAACATAAGATTAGTCAAAATTTCAGTGACCAATGCCCTGTGTGCCAATCCTTTTCCTTTACTGTTTACCATTCCCCTTTCTTCCCATATTTCCCAAATATATGAACAATTCCCCAAGCATATTTTGAATCAGTCCTTCAAGCAATTTTAGGGCTTGATTTACTGCATATAATTCACAAACTTGAGCTGACCACTCTTTTGGCAAGAATCCAGCTTGAACCAGAGTCAAATCTTCCCCATCAACAATAGCATAACCATTTTTCCTTTTCCCATTAACTATTTGTGAGGAACCATCTATGAACTATTCAGTACCTTTTAACAAAGGGACCTCCTACAAATCTTCCCTAATTTTAGTTTGGTAATCAATCACATTTGGACAGTCATGTTCAAGGGACACATGTTCCCCAGGGGAAGCAGATAAGAACATGGCCGGAATAAAGTTATGGTCTGGTCAGAGTACCAAATCATCTCTTTCCAATAATATTGCTTCATATTTTAAAATCCTTGAATCAGTTAGCCACCTCCCAGCCCCTTTGATTCAGAATTGATTGAACCTGGTGCAGGACACTCACTATTAAACTACCCCCAAAGGTTAATTTCTGATTTTTCTTCTACCAAAAGTGCTGTGGCTGCCCTCGCCTTAATTGTGATAATATTCCTAAAGCCACATTGTTTACTGTATTTACATATAAATGAAAAGTCTTTTCCAAAGATGGCAAAAGTAAAATAGGGGCTGTCATTTCAAAACTTTGTTCCCCTTTTGAATCCTATTGAACTATATCAGGGTTCTCTTCCAACAAATGAGTTAATAAAGGCTTAGTTAATAATGCATATTCATCAATCCAGGTTCTACAATACCCCACCAATCCTAAAGATCTCTGGAGACTCTTTTTCGTTCTAGGCTTAGTAATTTGAAGAATCCCCTTCACCTATACAGGATCTAGTGTGTTTTTCCCTAAGCTTATAAAATGGCCTAAATATTTTTCCTCACTTTTCACAAATTGCAATTTGTCTTAAGAAATTCTCAGTCCCTGTGCTCCTAAATAATTTTAACAAACTGATAGTGACTTGGACAAGGTCACTCTTTTTCTTCCTGTCGCAAAAAGATCATCTACATTTTGTAAGACTTTTAACAATAAGAAATTTATCCCAGAATGTTCACACAATTCTTATATACCCAAGTAGATGTTTCATAAGTTGAACATTATACCAATTATTTTGCTTTTAAAATACCCAATACACAGAAAAATCCCAAACACAAAAAACGATTATGTATTTTAGAAACAAATGTTCACTCAATTAACATCTTGTAAGAACAGCTTGATACTTTATCAGTTTGCTTTCTTCAACCAAAAACAGCTGCAGCTTTCTACTGCTGCTCTCCCCCTACAAAAACACATCCTGTCTCACAGTCATCTCTCCGTGACTACCCTTCCAACAAGTTCCTTCTTTTCCCCACTGATTTCTTCTTGAAATCATTTGCTCCCACTAATCAATCCTTCTTAAATCACCTTCATTCTCCTGTCCCATCTCTCTATCTCTCTCCTCCCAATGCTTACTTACTTAAACCTTCTCCGACACACTTTAAACACTTCCAAACCAATAACTCTTCTGACTAGATGCTTCATTTAAACTATTAATTGCTTTTGTAAGTCAATCTCTTTTGTCCCTTTTCTTTAATCACCTTTTTTTTTTAAACTTTAAACTTCAAGATTCATAACCCATAATGATAATAAATTACCCAATGTTTCAGAAGCAAACCGAATAGTGTTTCTTTTTTTTTCTTTCTTCTGCCTGAGTGCTTCAAGGCCACTAGTAAGAAGCTTCCCACATGGCATTAACCAGATAAGATTGTATTGCCGTTACTCCTCTTTAGCAGACTTTGAAAATCTGCTTTTCAGAGAAAACTTCCCCACCAGTTTAAAATAGTCAAGTTTTTTTTTCTTTTGTTTTACTTACAAATTGGTACAACAGGTTAAAAAGTTTAAAATCACAAACAATTTTTAAGACCAATACATTTTGAACCACTCTGAAAGAATTACTATTCTGAATGAATTCCAATTTCCACAATTCAGCCTGATAGTTTTCTAAGACTGTAACACAGAGGCTGAATTCTTATCTCTTATGAGCTTGCTAACTTTTAACACAGAACAAAAAATTCAAAGCAGACAAACATACACAAACAGACAGAGAGTTCTATTTTTCTTAAAGAGAGGCAGTTATACAGCGAATCCTGCTGACTACACCAATTTATGTATTATGATTTTAAAGAAAAGTTCGGATTCGCTCCTATAAATGATGCTCTCAAGCTCAGTTAAAAAGTAAAAGTAAAAAGTTTTAATCAAATAAGACAAGGTACAGACAATTTAGATTTACACAAAAAAACCAAATAGAAACAAGAACAATTAACAAGATGACAATTATAGCAGATAGAGGAAGAGAATACATCACCAATTCAAGGGAACCTCAAAAACTCAAATGGCTGGGAGCCCCGTTTCAGCCAAAGTTCAGCCAAGTGATTGAATCAACTTGAATTGTGTAAAGATTCTCCTGGGCGAAGCGTCCTCCCCTCAGGTGAAGCTCAACGGAGATATACAACACTAGCCTTTTATATCCTTTTTTAGACAAAGAAGACCCTCAGCCAAGAAGTTTGACACATATACATGTGCAGAGTACGTGACAATTCTGTATGTTGACTCATTCCATATTGTCTATACCTTGACATGTTTCCTTATCAATTGTATATGCTCGGGGAGGAAGCCACCCAGCCCTAAGCATAGACATTCCCAGGGATGGCTAGTTCCTGGTACCTATTATCAAGGACATATAGAGTTCATGGAATGGTCAAATTCCCATAATTTAGAAGCTCAGGCCTGTTAGATTTGAGTGAGCTTACAATTCTAATATGAAATTTTAATTTCTTATTCAACATTATATAATATCTTCTCCTATTAGAATATAATCATTTCATCTTTGAATTGTCCCTTCAGATTGCTTATTTACATTTTCTTTTCATATTATCCACAACTCTACTACTTCTGTTTCAAGTTTTCCATTCAACTCTGATATTTTTATTAGTAATGTTTAGAATCCATTATTTCTTTAAAAATTCATTTTCCACCAGGAGGATTAGACTTAGTTTTTCTGGAAAAGTTATTCTCATTTGCATATATTTCTTGCATTTTAGAATACTGTATTGCAACCCTTTGGTTTTTTATAGTAATAATTGTCAAATCTTGTGATCCTGACTGTGGCTCCTTGGTACTCAACTCTTTTAACTACCTGAAGAATATTTTCTTTTACCTGGAAGCTCTAGAGTTTGGTTAAAACTTTCCTGGGAAAATTGATTGGGGGGGGTTCCTTCAGTAGATGACTTCTGGTTTTTCTTTTTCCTCTTTGTCCTCTGGTTTTAACATAACTGGAAAAAGTTAATTCATTATTTCTTGAACTGTATCTGGACTTTTTGTGTTTAATTAGTAATGGCTTTCATGTTGTAGGACAAATTCTACTTCTCCCTTTTCCTTTCTGCCAGTATATTCCTCTCTCACCCCTTAATTTCATCATATAAAAAAAAGATATTATCCCTTCATCCCTTCAACCATGCCCTCTGTCTATATATACTCTTTCTAACAGCCATAATAATGAGAAAGTTTTAATGAGTTACAAGTATCATCCTACATAGAGGAATTTAAACTGATAAACTTTATTAAATCCCTTATGATATCACTTTCCTGATTACCTCCTTGTGCTTCTTCAGAGTTTTGTAATTGAAAAATCACATTTTCCATTCAGCTCTGGTCTTTTCATCACAAAAGCTTGAAAATTCTCTATTTCATTGAGTGACTACTTTTTCCTCTGAAGGAGTATACTCAATTTTGCTTGGTAGATAATTAATTATTCCTTGCTCTCTGAAATATCATATTACAAGGCCTCCAGTCTTTTAATAAAGAAGCTGCTAAATCTTGTGTTATCCTGACTGTGGCTCCATTATACTTGAATTGTTTCTTTCCAGAAGCTTGCAATATTTTCTTCTTGACCTAGGAGTTCCAGAATTTGACTTTTTTTGGAGTTTTCATTTTGGAATTTCAGGAGGTGATCAGTGGATTCTTTCAATTTCTATTTTACCTTCTGGTTCTAGACTATCAGGACAATTTTCCTTAATAATTTTTTGAAAGTTGATATCCAGGCTCTTTTTTTGATCATGCTTTAAGGTGACCAATAATTTTTAAATTATCTATCCTGGATCTAGTTTCCAGATCAGTTGCTTTTTAGTGAGATATTTCACCTTTTTTTCCCTTTTTTTTGATTGTGCTTTATTGTATCTTGATTTCTCATAAAGTCATTAAGGTCCATTTGTTCAATTCTATTTTTTTATTAAAGCTTTTTATTTACAAACCATATTCATGGGTAATTTTTCAACACTGATCTTTGCAAAACCTTCTGTTCCAACTTATCCCCTCCTTCCCCCTATCCCCTTCCCTAGATAGCAGATAGTTCAATTCATGTTAAATATGTTAAAATATATGTTAAATCCAATATTTGTATACATATTTATTCAGTTATTTTTCTGCACAAGAAAAATCAGATCAAGAAAGGGGAAAAAACTGAGAAAGAAAACAAAATGCAAGCAAACAAAAATAGAAAGAGTGAGAATGCTGTGCTATGGTCCGTACCCAGTTCCCAGTCCTCTCTCAGTGTAGATGACTCTCTTCATCAACAAACAATTGGAATTGGTTTGAATCATCTCACTATTGAAGAGAGCAACATCCATCAGAATTGATCTTGGTATAGTCTTGTTGCTGTGTATAATGATCTCCTGGTTCTGCTCATTTCACTCAGCATCAGTTCATGTAAGTCTCTCTAATCCTCTCCGAAATCATCCTGCTGGTCATTTCTTACAAAACAATAATATTCCATAACATTCATATACCACAATTTACTCAGCCATTCTCCAATTGATGGACATCCATTCAATTTCCAATTTCTAGCCACTACAAAAAGAGCTGTCACAAACATTTTTGCACATGTGGGTCCCTTTCCCTTCTTTGAGATCTTTTTGGGATATAAGCACAGTTTGATAACTTTTTTGAGCATAGTTCCAAATTGCTCTCCAGAATGGTTGAATCCGTTCACACACAGTTCCACCAACAATGTATCAGTGTCCCAGTTTTTCCACATTCCCTCCAATATTCATTATCTTTTCCTGTCATCTTAGCCAATCTGTGAACCTAACCTACACTGATCAACTGCTCTATTTCTTAGGCAGTTCCAAATGGTTTTGATGACTGGTGCTTTACAATATAGTTTTAGATCTGGTACAGCTAGGCAACCTTCTCAAATTTATTTTTTTAAAGAATTATTTTCATTAGTAAACTTTTGTACCTCCTTTCCCAATTGGCCAACTTTGCTTTTTTTAAGGCATACTTCTCTTCATCAGCTTTTTGCATTTTCTTTTGCACCACTCTCAATTATTTTCCTAATATTTCTTCTATCTCTATTTCTTAATTTTCAAGGTCCCTTTTGAGCTCTTCCTAATTATCTTTCTTGGAGGCTTTGGATGTAGAAGCTTTGACTTTGTTATTTTCTGAGTGTATGTTTTGATTTTCCTTGTCACTATAATAACTTTGAATGACCAGAAACTTTTTTATTGTCTGCTCATTTTCTTATTCTATCACTTGACTTCTGACTCTTTGTTAAAGCAGGGCTCCGTTTCCAAGGTGAAGGATGCATTATCCCAAGCTTCAGGAGTTTTGTGCAGCTATTTTCAGAGATTCTTCTAGGAACCTGACCACAAGCACTCTTTTTTGCCCTGAAATTGTTAAGTTGTCCCACCCCTCTGTAGACAGAAGATCTAGTGGTCCAGGCTGAAACTACATAGAGGAATTTGACCATGGCTTTGTTGATGCAGTCTGCACTTCAATTGCATGCCAGGACCATCTTAATGTCAGACTCTTTCTGTGGACTTTCCAAGTTCTCCTTAGTATCCCTGAGCCAAGAGGTCCAGAAGCCTCCCACACAGCTGCTGATTCAAGAGTTCCTTTTTCATGATGCTAGGGATCCCATCTGTGCTGGGATTGCAGCTGGGCTCCTACCCTGGTTCTACATCCCTTTTCTTCTGACCTTTGTTTTTGTTTTGTTGTCTCTGGGCAGAGAAGTCTGGAAGTCACCAGTACTGCTACTGATTCAGAGGTCAGTCTAAGGCTGGGTTGGGGCTAGGACTGGGGCAAGGTCAGGTAAGCCTACACTAGGATTGTACTCTAGACTGTGACCCTAGTGTCACAGAACTTTTCTTCTGACTTTTAAACTTTCCTTCAGCTGGAAAATGTTCTAGTCCATCTTTCTGAGTGTTCTGATACTTTAAAATTTGTTTAGAGGAGGGCAGACTCAAGATGGCGGAGAGCAGACATGGCTTCCATTGACCTCTCAAATCAACAGCAAATTAAGATTCTAAACTGGTCTTGGAGTCAACACATTTCCAGAAGAAGATACCTTGGAAGAACTTCAGAACTTGTTTCAAACAGGCTGGGGGACAGTCTGCTGAGCCCAGACTGCAGCACAGGGAGACTAGTCAAGGAGCTGGGGCTAAAGTCAGAGCATTGCAGCTTCCATGCATCTCAGAATCTTCTGTGATCCCCTTAGGCTACTCTATCTGGCTTGTAACCAGGTGGTTTGGCAGATTTGCTGTAAAAGGCAATTTGTAAACTACTGAGCCCCACAAGAACACCAGACCTAGTCGCCATTACCCAACACTGGAAATCAATCAGCAGAACTGCCCCAGTGCAAATTAAAGCAGCTGTCACTCCTTTGCATTGAACAGACCTCAAAGCTTTAAAAAAAAAAAAAAAAAAAAAAAAAAAAAAAAAAAAAAAAAAAAACCTCTCACCATAGACCCATTTATTGAGAGAGAGAAAAACAGACATCAAATCCTGAAGCTCCTAAAGGCAAAGCAACTCCAGATGAAGCCCTAAAGGCAGACATGAGTGGGTCCCCATTTCATAAGGTTTTCTTGGACAATTGCATAAAAGATCTTAAAAGAGAGTTAGAAGAAAAAGGGGAAATGAAATAAGATCATTGTAAGAAGGAATGGAAAAAGCATATAATGCCCTACAAAAGAGATATGAAAAAGACACCAATTCACTGAAAAACAAAATGTGTGAAATGGGAAAAAGAATCCAATGAACACAAAAATACAATTGGCCAATTACAAAAGGAGCTAAAAAAAGGTAACTGAAGAAAATAATACACTAAAAATTAAAATTGAACAAATGGAAGTGAATGACAATAAGACTTCAAGAATCAATCAAACAAAAAAAAATGAAAAAATAGAAGAAAATATGAAATATCTCCTAGGAAAAACAACTGACCTAGAAAATAGATCTAGGAAAGACACTCTAAGGATTATTGTACTTCCTGAAAACCATGATGAAAAAAAGGACCTAGATATTATCTTACAGAAAATCATAAAAGAAAACTGTCTTATATTTTAGAATCAGAAGGTAAAATAGCCATCATAAGAATTCACTGATCACCTCCTGAAAGAGCCAAAATTAAATCCCCAAGGAATATTGTGACTAAATTTCAGAACACACCTAGAAAAAGATATTGCAAGCAGCCAGAAAGAAACAATTTAAATACTGAGGAGCCGCAATTAGGATTACTCAGGATTTAGTGGCTTCCATCTTAAAAGATCAAAGAGCCTGGAATCTGATGTTCTGAAAAACAAAGGAACTCAGATTACAGCCAAGAATCCAGCTAAAATGATCATTATCTTTCAGGGAAGAAGATAGATATTCATTCCATGATACAGGTGCATTTCACCTATTTCTAATGAAAAGACCAGAACTGAGCAAAAAATTTGATCTTCAAACATAGAACTTGAGAGAAACATAAAAAGGTAAAAAGGAAAGAACTCTTGAGAACTATATTTCTATTATGGGTATACTTAGAGAATGTGGGTATGATTTGATTTTATTATGATAATATGAAAAGAAACTAGAGGTGGAAAGGGATCATACTGGAAAAAGAAAAAGGAGGTTAAAAAATGGAAAATTACATCTCATGAAGAGGCAAAGAAAACCTATTATAATTGAGGGAAAGAAAAGAGGTGGATGAGCAATGTGTGAATTTTACTCTCATCAGATTTAGCTCTAAGAGAAAATATCATTCATATCTGGTTTCACAGAGAAGCTTGTCTTATCTTATAGGGAAGTGGGAGGGAAAGGAGGGAAATAAAGGGAAAGACTAATAGAAGGGAAAACAGAAGTATTAGGGGAAAGGGGAGGGACTCTAAAGGCGGAGGACTGTTTGAGGGAGATGGTCATCAAAAGCAAAATACTGGGGAGGAGGAAAGAGGGTATGTGGTACAGAAATGGTGAGGCGTCACTGTTTAATAAAAAAAAGCTGGAGAGATATCTAGAGCAAAGCAAAGTTTATTGTACATTCTCTCAAGAAGTGCGTCCCACCCCTTTGAGCAGACAATCAAAAGGAGGAAGCACCACCTGTGGGCAGGATTAGCATCTTTAATCCCTAAAGCAAATACCCCCTCCCACCACTGACCTTCATTCTCATTGGCTGAGAGTCTTACATTCTAAACATGAGATCTACCCATGAAATTCAACTTGACCAATAAGTACATAGTTGCCCATATTTGACTGAAATAGGAAGGAAATGATGTCATGGGAGGATAGCAGGAAGGGGACTCAATTATGCCCTTGACTCAATCCTCAAAGTCCTTCAGGCCTACTAAAACTCTGAAGTAGATGAAGCCTTACTCGATTTTCACAACTGTCTTGAAAGATCTCACTTCATCTCATTCAAGGGAAAGGAAAGAGAAAACCATAACTTAGGGTAAACAAAATGAGAGGAAATACACAATTACTTATTTTAACTGTGAATGTGAATGTGATGAATTATCCCATAAAACAGAAGCAGATAGCAAACTGGATTAAAAGCCAGAATTCTACATTATGTTGTTCACAAGAAACACATTTAAAGCATAGTGATACATACAGAATAAGGGCTGGAGCAAAATCTGTTATTCTATAGATGAAGTAAAAAAAGCAGGGGTAGCAATCTTGATCTCAGATCAAGTAAAAGCAAAAATAGATCTAATTAAAAGAGATAAGGAAGGAAACTATATTTTACTAAAGAGTACCATAGATAATGAAGCAATATTAATACTATATATATATTTATATATAATTTATTTATTTATTTATTCATCAAAAAAGCATAGCATGCAAATTCTAGAGGAGAAGTTAAAGAGCTGCAAGAAGAAATAGATAGCAAAACTATATTAGTAGGAGATCTCAATCTTGCTCATCAAAACTAGATAAATCAAACCACACACACAAAAAAAAAGTTAAAGAGGTAAATACTAGAAAACTTACATATGATAGATCTTTGGAGAAATTTGAATGGAGACAGAAAGTTTACAGCAATTCATGGAACTTACACAAAAATTGACTATGAGTTAGGGCATAAAAACCTCAAAATCAAATGCAGAAGGGCAGAAATAGTCAACGTATTTTTTTCAGATAATGATGAAAACACACACACACACACACACACACACACACACACACACACACACACACACACACACATGCAATATAAAGCCAGGAGAAAGTAGACCAAAAGTTAATTGGAAATTAAATAATCTAATCCTAAAGAATGAATGGATGAAACTGCAAATCATTGACACAATCAAGAGAATTTCATCCAAAAGAATGACAATAATGAGACAGCATACCAAAATTTGTGGGATACAGCCAAAGCACTTACAAGGGGAAATTATATATCTAGGTCTGGATTTACCTAGATGTTTTTTAAGAGAAAGAGAAGATCAATGAATTGGGCTTACAGCTAAAAAAGCTAGAAAAAGAACAAACTAGAAATCCTCAATTAAATACCAGATTTGAATCTAAAAGGGAAATTAATAAAATTGAAAATAAGAAAAATATTGAATTAATAAATAAAACTAAGAGTTGATTTTATTAAAAAGCAACAAAATAGATAAATTTTTAGTTAATTTGATTAGAAAAAGCAAAGAAAAAATCAAATTGTTAGTATCAAAAATTAAAAGGCAGAACTTTCCATCATTGAAGAGGAAATTAGAACAATAATTAGGAGTTATTTTTCCCAACTATATGCCAATAAATTTGATAATCTAAATGAAATGAAGGAATAGCTACAAAACTATAGATTGCCCAGGTTAACAGAAGAGGAAATAAATTATTTTTAATAGCTCCATTTTAGAAAAAGAAATAGGACAAGCTATTAATCAACTCCCTGAGAAAAAATCTCCAGGAGCAGATGGATTTATATGTGAATTCTACCAAACATTCAAAGAACAATTAATTCTAATACTATATGAACTATTTGAAAAAATAGGGAAAGAAGGAGTCCTACCAAATTCCTTTCATGACACAGACATGGTGCTGATAGCTAAATCAGGTAAGTGTGAAAATAGAGAAATAAAATTATAGATCAATTTCCCTAA
The DNA here is from genome assembly GCF_048593235.1 of Sminthopsis crassicaudata. Taxonomy (NCBI): domain Eukaryota; kingdom Metazoa; phylum Chordata; class Mammalia; order Dasyuromorphia; family Dasyuridae; genus Sminthopsis; species Sminthopsis crassicaudata. Next base: position 343,499,684 of record NC_133618.1, on the reverse strand, counting down.
TTAATATTGATGCAAAAATCTTAAATAAAATATTAGCAATGAAATTACAGAAAGTCATGGAAGGATAATACACTATGACTAAGTAGGAGTTATACCAGGAATGCAGGGCTGGTTCAATATTAGGAAAACTATTAGCTTAATTAACTATCAATAACCAAACTAACAAAAATCAGATGATTATCTCAATAGATGCAGAAAAAGAATTTGATAAAATCCAACACCCATTCCTATTAAAAACACTAGAGAATACAGGAATAAATGGACTTTTCCTTAAAATGATCAATAGCATCTATTTAAAGCCATCAGGAAGCATCATATGTAATAGAGACCAACTAGAATTATTCACATTAAGATCAGAAGTGAAACAAGACTGCCTATTATCACCATTACTATTCAATATTGTATTAGTAATATTAGCTTTGACAATAAGAGAATAAAAAGAGATTAAAGGAATTAGAGTAAGTACTGAGGCAACCAAATTATTATTCTTTGCAGATGATATGATGGTATACTTAAAGAACCCTAAAGAATCAATTAAAAAACTACTAGATACAATTCACAACTTTAGCAAAGTTGCAGGATAAAATAAGTCCACATAAATCATCAGCATTTTTATATATTACCAACAAAATCCAGCAGCAAGAGATTAAGAAAAGAAATTCTATTCAAAGTAACTGTTGATAGTATAAAATATTTGACAATCTATCTGCCAAGGGAAAGTCAGGAACTGTATGAACACAACTGTAAAACAAACACTTTCCACACAAATAAAGTTTGACCTAATCAGTTGGAAAAATATTAAATGCTTATGGGCAGACCGAGCGAATATAAGAAAAATTATAATATTACCTCAATTAATCTAGTGCCATACCAATCAAATTCCCAAGACATTATTTTACAGATCAATAAAAAATAGATTTGTTCTGGAAGAACAAAAGATCAAGAATTTCAAGGGAATTAATTAAAAATCCTAATGAAGGTGACATAACTGTGCCAGACCTAAAGCTGTATTATAAAGCAGCTGCCATCAAAATCATTTGATACTGGCTAAGAAACAGAGTAGTTAATCACTGGAATAGGTTAGGATCACAGGACCAAATAGGCAATAAGTATAAGCAATCTGGTATTTGAAAAACCTAAAGACCCCAACTTTTGGTATAAAAACTCACTACTTGACAAAAACTGCTGGAAAATTAGAAACTAGTATGGAAGAAATTAGGACTTGACCCACACCTCACACCACATACCAAGATAAGATCTAAATGGGTTCATGATTTAGACATAATGAGTAATGATATTATAAACAAATTAGAGGAACATAGGATAGTTTTATCTCGCAGTTCTATGGAGAAGGAAGGAATTTGTGTCCAAAGAAGAACTAGAACTCAAAATTGAATACTAGAGAGATAATTTTTATTATATTAAGTTAAAAAGGTTTTGTACAAACAAAACTAATGCAGACAAAATCAGAAGGGAGGTAATAAATTGGGAAATCATTTTTACATTTAAGGGTTCTGATAAAGGCCTCATTTCTAAAATATATAGAGAATTACTCAAATATATAAGAATCCAAGCCATTCTCCAATTGACAAATGGTCAAAGGATATGAACAGACAATTTTCTGATGAAGAAATTAAAACTATTTCTAATTATATGAGAAAGTGATCTAAATCACTAGTGATCAGAGAAATTCAAATTAAGACAACTCTGAGATACTACTACACACCTCTCAGATTGGCTAAGATGACAGGAAAATACAAGGATGAATACTGGAGGAGATGTGGGAAAACAGGGACACTGATACATTGTTGGTAGAACTGTGTGTGAACAGGTCCAACCATTCTGGAAAGCAATTTGGAACTATGCTCAAAAAGTTATCAAATTGTGCCTACCCTTTGACCCAGCAATGTTTCTATTGGGCCTATATCCCAAAGAAATCTTTAAAAAATGAAAGGGCCCCACATATGTAAAAATATTTGTGGCAGTCCTTTTTATAGTGCCAAGAAAATGGAAACTCAGTGAATGCCCATCAGTTGGAGAATGGCTGAATAAGTTATGGTATATGAGTGCTATAGAATATTATTGTTCTACAGAAATGATCAGCAGAATGATTTCAGAGAGGCCTGGAGAGATTTACATGAACTGATGCTAAATGAAGTGAGCAGAACCAGGAGAATATTGTATATGACAACAGAAAGATTATACAATGATCAATTCTAATGGACGGGATCCTTTTCAACAATGACATGATTCAGGCCAGTTTCAATGATCTTGTGACAAAGAGAGCCATCTACACCCCGTGAGAGGATTGTGGGAACTGAATGTGGATCATAACATACCATTTTCACTCTTTTTGTTGTCGTTTGCTTGCATTTTGTTTTCCTTCTCATTTTTTTCCTTTTTGATCTGATTTTTCTTGTGTAGCATGTAATTGTGGAAATATGCATTAAAAATTGAACAAGTTTAACAAATATTGGATTACTTGCCATCAATGGGGAGAACGTGGGGGAAGGAAGGGAAAAAATTAAAGTACAAGGTTTTGCAAGGGTGAATGTTGAAAATTATCTGTGCATATATTTTGAAAATAAAAAGCTTTAATAAAAATAAATAAATATTTATTGAATTTCTACTATGTCCAGATCAATCCAAATTAAAATGTAATTTCAAAAATTCAGATATAAAGAAAGTAATAAATGAACTGTTATAAACTAATTGGCCAAATGTATATCACTTAAAAAAAATAATAACAAGAACATTATACTTACTTCATCTCCTGATCTCTTTTCCTTATGTATATTTTTCTTCAGATAGTCTGACTTTGGGGCAGCTAGGTGGAGCAGTGGATAGAGCACCAGCCTTGAATTCAGGAGGACCAGAGTTCAAATCTGGTCTCAGACACTTAACACTTCCTAGCTGTGTGACCCTGGGCAAGTCACTTAACCTCAGCCTCCAAAAAAAAAAATAATAATAAGACAGATAGTCTGACTTTTTTTCTTTGTATAACTTCTCATGGATATTCTTTTTTTTTTTTTTTTTTTATATATATTTTATAATATTATCCCTTGTATTCATTTTTCCAAATTACCCCCCCTCCCTCTATTCCCTCCCCCCGACGACAGGCAATACCATACATTTTACATGTGTTACAATATAGTCTAGGTACAATACATGTGTGCGAATATCATTTTCTTGTTGCACAATAAACATTAGAATCCGAAGGTATATGCAACCTGGGCAGACAGATATTAGTGCTAACAATTTTCATTCCCCTCCCAGTGTTTCTTCTCTGGGTGTAGCTACCTCTGTCCATCATTGATCAACTGGAAGTGAGTTGGATCTTCTTTATGTTGAAGATTTCCACTTCCATCAGAATACTTCTCATGGATATTCTTGAATATATTTTATACAAATATTTTCATTGCTTCTGGGAAAAAAATCTCAAACATAAAAATAACACAAACATATTTTCCTCTAAAGATCACTAAAGATCACTAGTGGTTCTTATGCTCTCTGTACCCAGTGAAAGTCATATAATCAGTTTACTATGACTCTAGTTGCCATCTCTCTTTACTAATTACCATAATAAATTCCCTTTTTAAAAGTTAATATTTTTCAATGAGCCAAAATCTATCTTCTCTCCACCCCACCTCTCCCACTCCCAATTTTAAAAGAAAATCAAAGCTGTTATAACAAATATTTATACTCAGACAAAACAAACCCCTACATTGACTATGTCAAAAAATATGTTTCAATCTGCAGTTGAGTGACTTTTCTCTCTGCCAAAAGGGAAGATAGCACGTTTCCTCTTAAGTTCTCTGGAATAATTGTTGACTATTGTGTGGTATACTGTGTCTTTCAAAGTTGTTTGTTTTCATGATCCTATTATTTATAACGTATGGGCTAGCTCTCTGGAGGGCCTAGGGGTAAGCTGGAGTCAGGAAAAATTAAAGTCCTTGGTCTTTAGGGAGAGAAGTGAAGGAGGCAGACAAGCAAAATCCTGGATTCTGAAGTCCAGAGTCACCAACTTCTCTCTTCGTCCTGCCGCCAAGTGCCTCTGGCCTCTCTCTCTCCGCCCTCCAATCCCTGCCTATGATTATCTTAACACCAAACATTCAGCAAGCACCAACTGTGAGAAGAGCCATTTATCCAAATATATGCTAATAGAGTCATTATGTCACATTGAATAGGTAATGAGTCTTAAGTTCTCAGTTGTTTCATTCAAGCACACTTTTTGAACTTTCAGCCCAATACATCTCCCTCCTTCTTCTGTTTTAGAACATAGGTGGTCACACCCTCCCTGACTTCTCAGAGACATGAGAACCCCAAAAAGGAGGTGATCACACACACACACACACCCGACTCCTAAGAAAGGGAAGTGAAAGCACTAAAAAGGAGATGACCATATCCTCCCTGACTTCTCAGGAAGAGAGAAGAAAAACACCAAAGAAAAGTGGGGAGTCAAGCCAGATATTGTTAGCACATTTCTAGGCTAAAGAATCTTACTAGAAACAGATATACACAAATCCATAGCATGGGAGGTATTACACAAGCAAATATCAATAAAGCACAGGCTAATAGTGATGACTCTCCCCACAGCTAGTGCAAGCTCAATGTGATGTAACAAACATGAATTGTACATGCAAAGCTATCTGTCTTTGAATTACCATCAAAAATAAGACCTGGAAGTCCACTATGTGAGTGGACATGCAAGATATAAATCTTACCTGGATGCTTTCTCACTTGCTCTTGAAGGTCCTTAAAGAGCTGATTAGAAAGTACAAATTTTATTTGGGCTGTGGCAATTCTTTGTACCACACCTACTAAATAGACCAAATAAGATATTATCTCCTATGTAAGATACAATTCATTCTTCTGAGTGGATTGAAAACAACTTCTGACTACTCTCTTTATAGTTAAGTCACGAGAGTATACAGCACAAATGTTATGTTTGGATGTATCTGTAAAGACTGTTGATCCTTTAAGATGAACTTTAGAAACCTTTTCTTCAAGAATCCATTGCCAATTATGTAATAGTTGGGTTATCTTTAATAGAGACCCATGTTTGAAATTTGGAGCCATGGACAATAAAATTTGCCACTCTGAGATGGTTTCACAGCATACATTAATTTGTGCATTGGTATAAAAGTTGTATATTTTGTCAGGTCTTATCTCAGATAATTCACTATATTCAGAGAGCCACAAGTTTTGTCCAGGTTCTAAACATGTCCTTGCTATAGCTTTCCAGTCATGAGGGGCTAAAATCTCATAAGCCAAATTCTGTATTAACATCTTACATAAGATGATGTAGCCCCATAAAGAGTGCAAGCCTTTTTCAGGTCTCTGATAATTTCTAGTGCCTTTTGCAATTGAGTCAGAGGATGGGTGTTTGCTGGGGGGGAGGAGCTACTGGTGCTATCACTGCCCTTCCCACTCCTCCTCCTCCCTCCACCCAGGAAGGTGAAGTTGATGGGAGAGGGTCAAGAGCCTGCTGGGGTTTAGGCAGAGTTGAAGCTGGGCTGTGAGAGTGAGAATCACCACTCGATTCAAGTTCACTTAACTCCTCATGCCTTCTGGCAATGCTTCCTCATCTGGCTATTCTTAAAACTTTTCTTTTTTCTAGAACTTGCAGGATTCTTTAAGGCCAATTGTATTATGTTGTATATATAGAATATTTCCTTAGAAATTGAATCAGGACCTTTATCATTTTAATATTCACATATTTGATCTCCTACTAGTTTCCAATTATCTGCCTCTATTTCTTCTCCCTTGAAGAACCAAGGGGACATGCATTCTAATATATCCAAGAGTCCACCAATCTGCTCCTAAGTTACTTGCCTCTTTATCAACCTAAGTATGCTTTCTATAGAGCTCTTAGGAGGTGGGTATGTGAGTGGGGGTGGGGGAGAATCTTTTCCTAATATCTGCCCCATTTCAGCTAGAAACAGAAAGTTACTAGTTTAGTTCTTAACAAAGTAAGTTCCCTGTTTATCTATTAAAATACTCACCCTATTTCCTGGTCACAGGGACTTCTTCAGTGAAATTAGGATCCTTGGTCAACAGGTTGGATGCCAAATACATAGAGTGTGGGCTAGCTCCCTGGAGGGCCATGGGGTCAGCCAGAGTCAGGATAAATTAAAATCCTTGGTCTTTAGGGGGAGAAGTGAAGGAGGCAGGCAAATTTCCATGAGGCTTGCCAAAGATGTATCCTCCATTCTGGAGCCCAGAGTCACCAGCCTTTCTCCTCCTCATCCTGCTGCCATATGACCCTGACCTCTCTCCTCACCCTCTAATCCTTCCCTATGATTATCTTAACACCACAACATTCAGCAAGCACCAACTGTGAAAAAAAACATTTATCCAAATATATGCTAATAGAGTCATTGTCTCACATTGAATATGTAATTAGTCTTAAGTGCTCAGTTTTCTGATTCAAGCATATCTTTTTGGAGTTTTAGCCCTCTACAATCTCATTATTGTCATTATCTTGGGTGAAATTATTAATTGTGTCTATGATTGGTTGTTTCACCCATTCATTCTTTAGGATGAGATTATTTAGTTTCCAATTACTTTTTAGTCTATTTTCCCCTGGCTTTTTATTGAATGTAATTTTTATTGCATCATGATCTGAAAAGGATGCATTTACTATTTCTGCCTTTCTGCATTTGAATTTGAGGTCTTTATGTCCTAATATATGGTCAGTTTTTGTATAGGTTCCATGAACTGCTGAGAAGAAAGTATACTCCTTTATGTCACCATTCACTTTCTCCAAAGACCTATCATACCTAATTTTTCTAATATTATATTTACCTCTTTAATTTCTTTCTTATTTGTTTTGTGGTTTGATTTATCTAATTCTGAGAGTGCAAGGTTGAGATCTCCCACTATTATAGTTTTGCTGTCTATTTCTTCTTACAACTCTCTTAACTTTCTAATATAATATAACCAAAATTATTGTATGGGCACTCTTAATAGGCAATACTTATTTTAGTATTAATTCTTCCTCATGGAAGGTAAGAAGGAAGACAATCCTTTTCATTTATGTGGTATGCATTAAGAAGAATTATGCTACATAATAGAGTCAGAGATGTTTTAGAGTACCTCTGCTCCTAATTTGCCTGCTGGATATCAGTGACAAGAAGGTTCTAATTGTCATTTTTTAACTTGTTTATCCTATCCCATTGGTTTTATAACTATTACTTTTGACATTACTCTCAGTCTTATCTTTTTCTTCACCTTCAGCTGCAAATGATTCTTTTCATGATCAACATAGTCCTTTTTCTTCTTTTACTAAATACTGGTAGTTAATATCTTTGTTTTTTAAGAATATTAAGATGAAAGAGAATAACTTGTGGGACCCAAGAACATTTCATAATTTTTCCATTAAAATTAATTTAAAAAGGTGTTATGCTACAAATTTTTTCTTACATATAGTATTATGCAACAGATTTTGTCCATATGGCAAAAAAATAAAATCAAATATATTTCAATTCTTGAGTGTCTCTGTGATCTCATGAAAACTACCAGTGCAAGTCATTCATGCCTTTTCATCATTAGAATTGTGGTCTATGTTCTTTCATAGATGTTTTTTTTTTTTTTTTTTTTTTTTTTTTACTACCATTAAAAAAAAAAAGAACCTAAGTCCTTTTTATTTACTCTTTTGACTTTGTGCTTGTGCCTTCAACACCTTCACAACAATTTTCTGCTCTTCAATGAGGAAAGCACGCTTGATCCTGTCACGCACACATTTAGCACACATGGAGCCACCATAAGCTCTGCTGACATGCTTTTTTGTCTTTGAAAGCCTCATAAGGACTTTAGGTCTCACCGCACGAACACCTCTAAGTCTTCCTGGGCACACACCACAGGCCGATTTTGGTGCTTTTTCCGACTTTCTTGGTATAAAGGTAAACAATTCTGTTACCTGGGGTTCGTGACAGCCGAGTTTTGTTGGAAGCTGTATTGTAGGACAACCTCCGGCGGTATGTCAAACGCTGAACCATTTTTAATTTCTGCTGGGTCAGCCACCGGAAAGGGGAAAAGAAAGTCTTTCATAGATGTTTTAAAAAAAAAAAAAAAAAAAAAAAAAAAAAAAAGGATCCACTCAACATACAGAGAGTTTTCCTCTAGGTCTTTTAACATCTCCTAAATGACAGTGGAACTACCCTAGTTGTCTAAATTACTCTAACACCTAACAAATGACCACTCCATATCCCTTTTAAATTTTACATATCATTGATATCTCTTTTTTCACTTCCCAAGTTTAGTTTATCATTGAAAATATGTCACAACCTATTTGTATCTACTATGTACTCATATATTCCCCACTGGTATAACTACAACTTCGATTCTCTGGAAATATAGAGTTGCTCCAAGATATCAAGTTAAATCTGCTTAAACATTAGTCTTCTAGGATAATCACATTAAGTTTTTTACTTTATTTTTAACTTGTGGAATAAAACAAGCATTTCTATAACATAGTACAATTTAAAGAAAGGTGATTGTACATGAAACTGCAAATCTATACACAGTTTGCTTATTCCTTTCAAATAAGCAAAAAAGATATCATACAAATTTCTTTTTCCTTTTTTTTTCTTCCCTCATCTCCACCCTAGAGATGACTGTTAGACACAAAGGTGGGAATATATGTAAAATTATTCTATACGTTTCTATTTATCAACTCTTTGCTAATAGCACCTTTTTTCATATGTCTTCTATTGTTAATTTGGATATTTGTAATAGACAAAATAAATAATTTGCTCCAAATAATTTTTAAAACAATATTTTTAGTGTATATAATGTTTTCTTGGTAGTGTTCATTTTGTGGAAATCTTGCTTTTCTTGGTTCTATTTACTTTGTGGAAGTCTTTTCATGTTTTTTTCTAAAATCATTGGCCTTATCCTTCTTATTAGTATAGTAGTATTCAGTCACAATCATATATTACAGCTTGTTCAGCTCCTCCCCAATTGACGGGTAGTCTCTCTATTTCCAGTTCTTTTTCACCACAAAGAGAGCTGGTGTAAACATTTTAGAACGTATAGGCTCTTTTTCCTTTCCCCTTAATTTGGAAATAGAAGAAGTAGTGTTTTTCTTGGTCAAAAGTTATAGGTAGTTTAATAACTATTTGAGCATTTTTCCAGATTACTCTTCAAAATGGTTGGATCATTTTACAATTCCACCAACAATGAATTAGTGTATAAATTTTCCTCCATTTTTATCAACATTTGTCACTTCCTTTTTTTATAATTTTAGTCAATTTGATATATGTAAAATGATATCTCATGGCTGTCTTAATTTGCATTTCTCTTTATCAATAATGATTAAGGGCATTCTTTCATATAACTAGAAATTACTTTGATTTCCACATTGGAAAGCCATGTTTTACATCCTTCAACAATTTATCAACTGGGGAATGACTCATATTCTTAGAGATTTGTCAAAGCTCATTATATATTTTAGATAGGAGACTTTTATCTGATAAACTGTCTGTAAACATTTTTCCCAATTTTCCATTTTTCTTCTAACTTTGGCTACATTTGTTTTATTTGTATAAAACATTTTTTATTTAATGTAATTTTACACCTAATTTTAGCACCTACCAAGGTATTATCTTGTTTATTCATAAATCATTTGCATATCAATAAGTCTGATATGTTCTCTGTTCTAATTTTCTTGTACAATCTCTTTATCTGTGTCATGTATCATTTTTGACCTTTTCTTAGCAGTGATTGGAGTTCTTAAATCATTCAAAATTATTTTCTTTTACAATGGAACCACTATAGTTTCATATCTTTATTCACCTCACACTGCATCAGCCTATACAAGTCTCCCCAGGATTAAATGAATCAATCTTTTTCAACATTTTTATTATAACATAACAACATTTCATAACATTTATATACCACTTGACTCTGTAGTATCTCTTCCCTCCTTTAATATTGCTACCATTCTGGACTGTTAGTAAAGATAGTTCCTGCCCTTAAGGACTTCACAATGCATTTAGAAGGATTGACTTTTGGAAGGAAAATAGCACTGTCTTACTGTTATACAAGGGTGAACAAGAAGAAAATGTCAAAAGTCATTTGAATAAGATGAGAGGAAGACAGAATGGGAAACTTTTGGTAAATGCCTTACATTTTTCTCTAAAATTTGAAGCAAGGTTTTCAGCTGAAAGAATGGGAGGAAGTGAGGCAATGGAAGGCTTAAGGAAGAATCAAAGATTTTGTGGATAGTGAGATAGGGAATTGATAGGAGAAGTTTTGAAGGAGAGATGAAGGCCCAGTTCAGGTTATGTTAACAAAATTTGTAGATGACCTAGCCAAAGTGGTTACATTAATTTCTCTACCTTTGTTCAAGCAGGTGTATTATCTGAGAGTAGTAGTAGCTCATCTGGGGATCCAACCTGACAATTCAAATGAAAACCAGGAAATGTTATTATTTCTTCTCCCTTCTGCACTTCCTTCTCCTCCTCCTTTATGTTTTGATAACTTAAAATAAATATTAATAGCAATTTTTTCTGCTCTGGTCAGAAATGTTAAGGATTCTCCTTTCCCAGATTGATTCTTTTGTGACAGCAAATTGAGCAATCTTTTATTTCAATTCTTACCTAGCCCCTAATCATTGAATGGGCATTGCCGTAGATAAATCGAGACTTGGGAAAGACCTTAGTTTGAAAGCATCACTACATACTGACCCATCATCAGGCATATTAATCTTTGTCTTGACATTGAACTCCAATAACTATAAGAGAAAATAGGGTTGATGACTTTGGACAGTTCTGCCTCACACAAATCTAATTCATACACAAGTCAAGATGTCATGTTTATGATGTCACTGGACCTTTTTGAGAAAAAACAACATCTTTTTTTTAATTCATTTTTTGATACTTTTTAAAATTAATTTTATAATTATAACTTTTTTTTTAACAGTACATATGCATGGGTAATTTTTTACAACATTATCCCTTGCACTCACTTCTGTTCCGAATTTTCCCCTCCTTCCCTCCACCCCCTCCCCTAGATGGCAGGCAGTCCCATACATGTTAAATGTGTTATAGTATATTCTAGATACAATATATATGTGCAGAACCGAATTTCTTGTTGCACAGGAAGAATTGGATTCAGAAGATAAAAATAACCTGGGAAGAAAAACAAAAGTGCAAACAGTTTACATTCATTTCCCAGTGTTCCTTCTCTACGTGTAGCTGATTCTGTCCATCATTGATCAATTGGAACTGGATTAGATCTTCTCTATGTTGAAGATAACTTCCATCAGAATACATCCTCATACAGTATCATTATTGAAGTGTATAATGATCTCCTGGTTCTGCTCATTTTACTCAGCATCAGTTCATGTAAGTCTCTCCAAGACTAACAAGCAACATTTTCATAGAAGAAAGGTAGAGTATGATAGGAATGATTCATATCTAAGGTTTGGCAGGGTACAGTCAGCCATATGATAAGAGGACAAGGAATTCAAACTGTTAGAGCAGGGAAATTGCTTCATCAAGTATTCACAAAAAAATAGAAAGAAGGAAAATATGACTAAATGAAAGGGTAAAAAGATAACTAGGCAACCAAGGAATTAGGGGTTATGTTGTCCTCAAAGAGCAGAATTTGAAATTGGAAGGCATATGAAGAAGTGGAAAGCTAATAGATTATGACTAGAAAAGGAGATTTCAGAGTTTGTGGATCATGGCAAGATCAAGGATATGATGATGTGTATGTATAACTGAGAAGGAATAGAGAAGCAAGTCATGGGAAATGAATACTTTGGTCACATTGAGGAAGGAAATGGAGTGTTCTGAAGGTCTGATAGGAAGAGAATCTAGAACTGGCAATAGGTACCACTATCACTCAATAACTTCATCTTCTTTCAGGTCCATTGTAGAGGACTAAACATAGACTAAGCTGCAGGTCAGAGTTTACAACTCTCCTATTCCTGTGAGAAACAGGCTCAGGATTTAGCATGTTCTCCTAGGAAGGAAGCTGAGGCAGAGAGGTGCTGGCATGGCTCCCACGGGACAGAGCACAGGTGTTTCTTATCTCATGCTAGCTATGGAATAAACAGATTTGTTTTTTCACCTCCCACCAGACCAAACCTATGCTTTAATCTGCTTGCCTTCCAGCCCATCTGCCCGCAGGCTAAACTTCTACCTTGCAGTTTGGCTAATCCATTTACAACATTCCATATAATCCCCATATACCATTCAATCAAATCCTGAAAACTATTGTCTACAGATCTTCAGGACATACCATTTCCTTCCTCAATGTGTTCAAAACCTGGATCATAAGCTTTCTCTCCTTTCTAACTTCTGGTCTTGTGTTAGGGGACTTCAACATACATATTTCATCAAACACTCTAACCTCCCAGTTCCTCAAACTACTCATTTCCAGTGACCTACTCCTCTGATCTCTCTCCTTCCACTCAGGAGTAAGGAGAATGAGTGAAAATGCAGCCAGTAATAGAAAAGGTGGCCAGGGAGCCTGTGTAATTAGTAGAGAGTCAGGTCCTAGTGAGAACTTAAAGATAGAGTAGAAAAGACAAAGCACAGTGCTTACCTAATAATTGGTGCTTAATAAATGCTTGTTGACTTATCTTTGCCAATGTGATGGGTGAAACCACTTTACTTAGAAATTTGGAGCATATTTTCAAATGGTTGTTGAATGGTAGTTTATCTTTTATGGATCAATAAGTATTTATTAATTGCCTGCTAAGTGACAGGGATAAAAGCATAAAGAACTCCTACTTACAATTCTTTTTTTTTTCCTTTTCTTTTTTTATTTTATTTTATTTTATTTTATAATTATAACATTCTTTTGACAGTACATATGCATGGGTAATTTTTTACAACATTATCCCTTGCACTTACTTCTATTCAGATTTTTTCCCTTCCTCCTCCAACCCCCTCCCTCAGATGGCAGGCAGTCTTATATATGTTAAATATATTACAGTATATTCTAGATACAATATATGTGTGTAGAACCGAATTTTTTGTTGCACAGGAAGAATTGGATTCAGAAGGTAAAAATAACAGTTTACATTCATTTCCCAGTGTTCCTTTTCTGGATGTAGCTGGTTCTGTCCATCATTAATCAATTGGAATTGGATTAGCTCTTCTCTATGTTGAAGAAATCCACTTCCATCAGCATACATCCTCATACAGTATCATTGTTGAAGTGTATAATGATCTTCTGGTTCTGCTCGTTTCACTCAGCATCAGTTGATGTAAGTCTCTCCAAGCCTCTCTGTATTTCTCCTGTTGGTCATTTCTTATAGAACAATAATATTCCATAACATTCATATACCATAGTTTACTCAACCATTCTCCAATTGATGGACATCCATTCATCTTCCAGCTTCTAGCCACTATGAAAAGGGCTGCCACAAACATTTTGGCACATATAGGTCCCTTTCCCTTCTTTAGTAGTTCCTTGGGGTATAAGCCCAGTAGTAGTACGGCTGGGTCAAAGGGTATGAACATTTTGATAACTTTTTGGGCATAATTCCAGATTGCTCTCCAGAATGGTTGGATTCTTTCACAACTCCACCAACAATGCATCAGTGTCCCAGTTTTCCCACAGCCCCTCCAACATTCATCGTTATTTGTTCCTGTCATCTTAGCCAATCTGACAGGTGTGTAATGATACCTCAGAGTTGTCTTAATTTGCATTTCTCTGATCAATAGTGATTTGGAACACTCTTTCATATGAGTGGAAATAGTTTTAATTTCATCATCTGAAAATTGTCTGTTCATATCCTTTGACCATTTATCAATTGGAGAATGGCTTGATTTCTTATAAATTAAAGTCAATTCTCTGTATATTTTGGAGAGGAGGCCTTTCTCAGAACCTTTAACTGTAAAAATGTTTTCCCAATTTGTTACTTCCCTTCTAATCTTGTTTGCATTAGTTTTGTTTGTGCAGAAACTTTTTAATTTGGTGTAATCAAAATGTTCTATTTTGTGATCAATAATGGTCTCTAGTTCTCCCTTGGACACAAACTCCTTCCTCCTCCACAAGTCTGAGAGGTAAACCATCCCATGTTCCTCCAATTTGTTTATGATTTCATTCTTTATGCCTAAATCTTGGACCCATTTTGATCTAATCTTAGTATGTGGTGTTAAATGTGGGTCCATGCCTAGTTTCTGCCATACTAATTTCCAGTTTTCCCAGCAGTTTTTGTCAAATAATGAATTCTTATCCCAAAATTTGGGATCTTTGGGTTTGTCAAAGATTAGATTGCTATTTTTATTCACTATCTTGCCCTGTGAACCTAACCTATGCCACTGATCAACTAGTCTATTTCTTAGCCAATACCAAATAGTTTTGGTGACTGTTGCTTTATAATATACCTTTAAATCAGGTACACTTAGACCACCTTCCTCTGACTTTTTTTTCATTAGTTCCCTTGCAATTCTCGACCTTTTATTCTTCCATATGAATTTTGTTGTTGTTTTTTCTAGGTCATTAAAATCGTTTCTTGGGAGTCTGATTGGTATAGCACTAAATAAATAGATTAGTTTGGGGAGTATTGTCATCTTTATTATATTCGCTCGGCCTATCCAAGAACACTGAATGTCTTTCCAATTATTTAAATCTGACTTTATTTTTGTGGCAAGTGTTTTGTAATTTTGCTCATATAATTCCTGACTCTCCTTTGGTAGATATATTCCCAAATATTTTATACTATCGACTGTTATTTTGAATGGAATTTCTCTTTGTATCTCTTGCTGTTGGATTGTGTTGGTAATGTATAAAAATCCTGAGGATTTATGTGGATTTATTTTGTATCCTGCGACTTTGCTAAAATTCTGAATTATTTCTAATAGCTTTTTAGCAGAGTCTTTGGGGTTCTCTAAGTATACCATCATGTCATCTGCGAAAAGTGACAATTTGATTTCTTCATTTCCTACTCTAATTCCTTGAATCTCTTTCTCGGCTCTTATTGCCAAGGCTAGAGTTTCTAGTACTATATCGAATAGTAATGGTGATAGTGGGCAACCTTGTTTCACTCCTGATCTTACAGGGAAAGGTTCTAGTTTATCACCATTACATATGATGTTTACTGAAGGTTTTAAATATATGCTCCTTATTATTTTAAGGAATAGTCCATTTATTCCTATACTCTCAAGCGTTTTTAGTAGGAATGGATGTTGGATTTTATCAAATGCCTTTTCTGCATCTATTGAGATGATCATATGGTTTTTATTAATTTGATTATTAATATGGTCAATTATACTAATAGTTTTCCTAATATTAAACCAGCCCTGCATTCCTGGTATAAATCCCACTTGGTCACAGTGTATTATCCTGGGGATGATTTTCTGAAGTCTATTTGCTAATATCTTATTTAAGATTTTAACATCAACATTCATTAAGGAAATTGGTCTATAGTTTTCTTTCTCAGTTTTCGATCTACCTGGTTTAGGTATCAGTACCATGTCTGTGTCATAGAAGGAATTTGGTAGGACTCCTTCAATCCCTATTTTTTCAAATAGTTTACATAGCATTGGAGTTAGTTGTTCTTTAAATGTTTGGTAGAATTCACCTGTAAATCCATCTGGTCCTGGGGACTTTTTCTTAGGAAGTTGGTTAATAGCTTGGTCTATTTCTTTTTCTTAGATGAGACTATTTAGACTACTTACTTCTTCCTCTGTTAATCTGGGCAAGCTATATTTTTGAAGGTATTCTTCCATTTCATTTAAGTTATCGAATTTATCAGCATAAAGTTGAGCAAAGTAGCTCCCAACTATTGTTCTAATTTCCTCTTCATTAGTGGTGAGTTCACCTTTTTCATTTTCAAGACTATCAGTTTGCTTTTTCTCTTTCCTTTTTTTAATTAGGTTTACTAAGGGTTTGTCTATTTTGTTGTTTTTTTCATAGAACCAACTCTTAGTTTTATTAATTAATTCAATAGTTTTTTTACTTTCAATTTTATTAATCTTACCTTTTATTTTGTGAATTTCAAGTTTTGTGTTTGTCTGGGGGGTTTTAATTTGTTCCTTTTCTAGCAATTTTAGTTGTAAGCCCAATTTGTTGGCCCTCTCTTTCTCTATTTTATGCAAGTAGGCCTGTAGAGATATAAAACTTCCCCTTATTACTGCTTTGGCTGTATCCCACACATTTTGGTATGATGTCTCATTATTGTCATTTTCTTGGGTGAAGTTATTAATTATGTCTATGATTTGCTGTTTTACTCAATCATTCTTTAGTATAAGATTATTTAGTTTCCAATTATTTTTTGGTCTCTTTTCCCCTGGCTTTTTATTAAATGTTATTTTGATTGCATTATGGTCTGAAAAGGATGCATTTACTATTTCTGCCTTACTGCATTTGATTTTGAGGTTTTTATGCCCTAGTATATGATCAATTTTTGTATAGGTTCCATGAACTGCTGAGAAGAAAGTATATTCCTTTCTGTCTCCATTTAGCTTTCGCCAAAGATCTATCATATCAAACTTTTCTAGTATTCTATTTACCTCTTTGACTTCTTTCTTATTTATTTTGTGGTTTGATTTATCTAATTCTGAGAGTGCAAGGTTGAGATCTCCCGCTATTATAGTTTTGCTATCTATTTCCTCTTGCAGCTCTCTTAATTTCTCTTTTAAGAATTTAGATGCTGCACCACTTGGTGCATATATGTTTAATATTGATACTGCTTCATTATTGATGCTGCCCTTTAGCAGGATATAATGCCCTTCCTTATCTCTTTTAATTAGATCAATTTTTGTTTTTGCTTGATCTGAGATGAGGATGGCTACTCCTGCTTTTTTGGTTTTGCCTGAGGCATAATAGATTCTGCTCCACCCTTTTACCTTTAGTTTGAATGTCTCACCCTGTTTCAGGTGTGTTTCCTGTAAACAACATATAGTAGGATTCTGACTTTTAATCCAGTCTACTAACTGCTTCCTCTTTATGAGGCAGTTTGCCCCATTCACATTTATGGTTAGAAGGACTAATTCTATATTGCTTGCCATCCTATTAACCCCTGCTTATGCTTTTCCCCTTTCCTTCCCTTTTACCCTCCTATCCAGTATTAAACTGGTGAACACCACTTGCTTTTCACAGCCCTCCCTTTTTAGGATCCCTCCCCCACCTTAAAGATCCTCCCCTTATTTTACCCCTTTTCCTCGAAATTACTGTATTCCCTTCCCCTTAGCTTACTCCTTCCCTTTCACTTTTCAATGAAGTGGAAGAAGTTTCACCATAAATCGAATATGTCTATTGATACACGCTATGTTCATCTCCCTCCTTTCTTTCTCTCAGATATAATAGGTTACCTTTGCCTCTTCATGAGATGTAGTACCACCACTTTACACTTTTTTATGATATAATCTCCTTTCCACCTCTAGTTTCTAAGACAAATTGTACATATGTTCTTTACATATTTTTTTGACAGAAGTATAGTTCTCAAGATTTCTTTTTACCTTTTTAGAAATCTCTTGAGTTCTGTATTTGAAGATCAAACCTTTTATGTAGGTCTGGTTTTTTCATCAAAAATAGATGGAATTCATTTATTTCGTTAAATGTCCATCTTCTTCCCTGGAAAACAATGCTCATTCTTGCTGGGTAAGTTATTCTTGGCTGCATACCAAGTTCCTTAGCCTTTCGGAATATCATGTTGCAGGCCCTGCATTCTTTTAATGTGGACGCTGCTAGATCCTGGGTTATCCTTATTGTGGATCCTCCATATCTGAATTGTTTTTTTCTAGCAGCTTCCAATATCTTTTCCTTTGTCTGATGGTTCTTGAACTTGGCCACTATATTTCTTGGCGTTTTGATTTTAGGGTCCCTTTCAGTAGGTGATCGATGAATTTTTTCAATGTCTATTTTACCCTCTGTTTCCAGAATGTCTGGGCAGTTCTCTTTGATAATTTCCTCGAAAATAGTGTCCAAGCTCCTTTTTTCCTCCCATTTTTCAGGGAGTCCGATTATTCTCAAATTGTCTCTCCTGGATCTGTTTTCCAGGTCTGTTGTCTTTCTGGTAAGGTACTTGACATTCTTTTCAATTGTTTCATTTCTCTGGTTTTGCTTGACTACCTCTTGGTTTCTCCTTGAGTCATTCATTTCTACTTGTTCCAGTCTAATTTTCAATGATATATTTTCTTCACTCACTTTTTTTATATCTCTTTGTAATTGTCCAATTGAGTTTTTATCTTCTATGGAATTTTTTTCCATTTTATCCATTTTATTTTTTAGAGAGCTGATTTCTTTTTCCAGCTCACTAATCCCGTTTTCCTTGGAGTTGTTTACCTTTTCCAGCTCACTAATCTTGTTTCTCAATGATTTGATTTCTTTATCCACTCTGTCTTTGAATGCATGGGATGACTTCTCCAGGCTCTCTTGCCAAGCTTCCCTTTCCTTTTCCCATTTCTCTTCCAGCTCTCTTGTGAGAGCCTTTTTGATTTCCTCTATGAGGTTCTTTTGTATTGAGGAGCAGCTTATATCCCTCCCAGGGGATACATCTGGGGACAGTCTGTTCCTAGTCTCCTCAGCATTTGAAGTCTGCTCCCTCTCCACACAGAAGCTGTCAATGGTTAGAGCCCTTTTGAATTTTTTGTTCATTTTGTCAGAGCAGGAATGGAAGAAAATAAATTGACAAGAGAAACAGTTGGTCTGTTTTTTAGGGGGGATGGGGCTGTATGGTATTAATTGGCTTCCTCTACAGACTGGGGGTAGGGCAGCAGAGAGCCACTAACAGAACAGCAATGACTGTACTGAGTCTGCGCTCTGAGGCTCCGAGAACGCATGGAGTCAGTGCAGGTGGGGGTTGGGGGTGGCCGGGCTCTGAGAGACGCTGGCTTTCTGGGGTTTTAATCTTCACCTCCGGTGTTTACACCCTCTCTGCTGCTCCTGGCTTGCTGCCAAGACGGAGCATCCACACTGGGGCAAAAGCCCTTTCACAGAAACGGCAGAGATCACACCCCTCCCCCTCCAGTCTGAGCTGTGTGAGCTGCCTGTCTCGCTCTGGCTGCCTGCCCTCAGTCTGCGCCCAGTCTGATTGACCCTCCCCCGAGCAAACACAGACCTTTTCTGGCGACTTTCAAGGATGTCTTCTCTTGGTGATTATTTGTGGATTTCTTTCTGGGTCAAGCATTAAGTCAGAGACTTGTCATGAAGTAAGTTCTGAGAGAAAACGAGGAGCTCAAGCAGCTGTCTGCCTCCACGCCGCCATCTTGGCCGGAAGTCCCTACTTACAATTCTTACATTCTAATGAAAGAAACAAAAAATGAAGTCAAAGCCATTGGTAGGATACTTTAAATATTTTAACTCCCTTGAGGTTACCTAAGAACTTTGCAGGAGTGGTCAAATATAACATACCCAGCTTTCAGGTTAATAGGGGATAAGGTAGTCCAAGTGTTTCATGTGAAGCCTTATCAAAGATAAAATTGATCACTTTGGGGGATATCTAAAGATATTTAGATATCTAAAGAGATATCTAAAGAGATCCTCTGTGATTTAAGATACCCTATCTTTTTATTGTATTTTTATTTATTTCATTAAACATTTCACAATTATATTTTTTAACAATTTAATATTTTATTTTCCCCAATTACATGTAAAAACTTTTTAAAATTTGTTTTAAAATTTTGAGTTCCTGGTGATGAGCAAAATGAGCAAAACCAACAGAACATTGTTTGCAGCAACAGCAACATTTGGCAGATGATCAACTTTTATATTAATTTTTGCTCTTTTCAGCAATACAATTCCAAAAGAGTCATGATGAAAAATGCTATCAATATGCAGAGGAAAAAATATGGAATGTGCAGATCAAATTATAGTATTTTTACTTTTTTTTTTCTCATGATTTTTCTATTTTATTCTGATTCTTTCCCAAATATACATAGAAACATATTTAATATGATTATGTATGTATAACCTATACAGATTGATTGCTATCTTGGGAAAGAGGGGGGGGGGAAATAGAAAGAAAAATAATGGGAATCAAAATATTATAAAAGTAAATATTGAAAATTGGTAAATAAAAATTTTAATTAAATAAAATTTTAAATTCTTTTTTTTCTCCTTCCTGTCTCCTCCCTCATTGAGAAGACCAGAAATTTAATTTAGGTTATACATGTGCAATCATGTAAAACATATTTCCATATTAGTCCAGTTGTGAAAGAAAATGTAGATCAAAAAAAAAAAAAAAACATGAAAAAGAAAGCAAAAAGAACACTTCAATATACATTCAGACTCCAGTTTTTTCTCTAGAGGTGGAAAGAATTTTTCATCATTAGTCCTCCAGAATTGCCTTGGATCATCATATTGCTGAGTAACAATATATGACGTCCTAATTCTGCTCATTTCACTTTGTATCAGCTCAAATAAGTCTTTCCAGTTTTTTTTTCCTAAGAGCTTTGTGCTTGCCATTTCTTTTTTATTAATTTATTTTTTGCCATAGATTGCTTTATGAATCATGCTGAGAGAGAGAAATCAGAGCAAAAAAGAAAAGCCATTGAAGAAAAAAAAAAAAACAGCAAAAAGAAGTAAACATAACAAGTGTTGATTTACATTCAGTCTCTCTTTAATTCTTTTTCTGGATGTGGATGGCATTTTCTGTCTAGAGTTTATTGGGATTGCTTTGAATCACTGAACCACTGAGAAGAACCAAATTTTTTATAGTTGATCATCACAAATTCTTATTGTTATTGTGTACAATGTATTCCTGGTTCTGCTTAATATTCATGGTTCTGCTTATTTCACTCAGCATCAGTTCACATAAATCTTTCCAAGCCAAGCCATTCTCCAATTGATAAATGGTCAAAGGATGTAGTGTTCTCAGTGGTTTTCTGGAGGTCTTGGGGCAGCCTTCCTTTCACCACAAGACTAGCCAGGTGTTAAAGTCCAAATTCTTTATTATCTCTTTCAAAGTCTTATCTCCTTTCCTGGGGCCCAATTAGCTTTCTTAAAGGCCTTCCAGAGTCTTGGATTCAGTGAAGAAGCTAAGGAGGGGAACCCTGCCACTAAGGTGGTGTGAGATGGGATGAATGAATCTGTCTCTCAGTTCCCCAGGAGAGCTACTAGGAGCCTGACCAAAGGTGAAATGAATCTCTCTCCTTGGCTCCAACCTTGGCTTACATGCTCTACACTGAGTATAAACCAATCATTTTATCTCTAGGAAACCATTATTTGTTGTAAGATTAAATCAATCATACTGAACTTAGAGAACTATTAATCACCATGCTAAACTAGATAACCATTGTCTCATCAATTCCACTGAATTAGCACCTTGTAAGAATCCTTGTTTCAAGTTAGAGTTCTGGCCCATAACAAAAGATAAAGAAATTAAAACCATTTCTATTCAAATGAAAAAATGCTTCAAACCACTTGATTAGAGAAATGCAAATTAAGATGACTCTGAAGTACCATTTCATACTTCACAGATTGCTAATATGACAAAAAATATATATATAAGAAATGTTGGAAGGGATATTAGAAAACTTGAACACTAATGCTTTGTTGGTGGAGATTTGAAATGATCTGACCATTCTAGAGAACAATTTGGAATTATGCCCAAAGGGCTATCAAACTGCATACCCTTTAATCTAGTAGTATTTCTACTGTATCTATATCCCAAAGAAGTCATAAAAAAGGGAAAAGAACTCACATATGCAAAAATGTTTGTAGCAGCCCTTTTTGTAGTGGCAAGGAACTGAAAACTGAATGAACACTCATCGAGAAGTTGGGGAGTGGTTGAATAAGTTATGGTATATGAATGTAATGGAATATTATTGTTCTCTATATGAAATGATGAGAAGGCTGATTTCAGAAAAGCCTGGCAAGATTTACATGAATTGATTCTGAGAGAAGTGAGAAGAACCAAGAGAACACTGTACACGGTAAAACAAGATTATATGATGATCAATTGTGATGTACTTGGCTCTTTTCAATAGTGAGATGATTGAAGGCAATTACAAGACTTTTAAGGGAAAGTACCATCCATTCATCCAGAGAGAACTACAGAGACTAAATGTGGATCAAAGCATAGTATTTTCATCTTTTTGTTATTGTTTGTTTGCTTTTGTTTTTCTTTCTCCTGTTTTTTATTCCTTTTCATCTGATTTTTCTTGTGCTGCATGACATATATCTAAGTATGTTTAAAAGAATTGCCTTTGTTTAGGCCACATCAGATTGCTTGATTTACTAAGGAGTAGCAACATAAGGGACAGAGGGAGAAAAATTTGGAAAACAAGATTTTGCAAACATGAATGTTAAAACTATCTTTGCATATGTTGGAAAAAATAAAATACTATTTTTTGAAAAAGAATATTATATAAAAAAGTGTTTTAAAATCATGGGGTTTTTTTCCTGTTAGAATTCTCTTTTTCTTTCTTTAAGAGAAAAAAGGGCTTATTTTGTAAGTCAAGTCCTATTAATAGCCTATATCCATGAGATATACAAGGTTCAAGTAAAGAATAAATGGTATGTGAGACTGAATTGTCTAAAATTTCATATAAACTAATTATAACTTAACTTGATATTCTCCCGTGTAGTTTTACCTTATGAATTAATTCCTTTAAGGAAACTGTGATTAAGTTTTTTAAGGTTCTACTTTGTCATACTGAGTTCTATTAATAACAAGCTTAGGCAGCATTAAAGTGGCTTGGAACCTGAAAAATGCATCAACTGGAAGAACTATCTCTGCAAATCTGCATGCCTCTGAGTTTAGAAAAATTTAAGTTTTGCACAACAGTCAATGACAAGAATTTCCAAGGAAAAATACTTCCCAGAAGCATACAACTTCTTGAAGCAAACAATTTCAAAGGAATTTTCTTCTCCTTTTCACACTCATTTGACTTTTTTTGTATTTTTTTTTGTACTGAATCTTCTGTGATTGGCCTTTTGTTCCTAATTTCTCTCTTATATCTGAGTTATTCATTCCCATGTAAAAGCTATAACTCAGGAGATGATTCTGGGAAGATGGTGGAATAAATCAGAAAATTCCAAATTCTGGGTTCATCTTCAGAAGAGAATACTGAAGTTAAAAAAAGTCTCTTCCCAAAGAATAATGTTAAATAATCACCAGACTAATAAGAATTCATAAAAGATCTAGAAAGATTTTTTAAATCATATGAGAGAGACTGAGGAAAAACAAAAATAAATAAATAAATAAGAACAAGAAAAACAAGATTATACAAAAAAAAAAAAAAATCAACCAACTAGAAAAGGAAACTCAGAATCTTAAGAAACAAAATGATATTTGAAAATTAGAATTGGGTAATGGTAAGCCAATGAAATTATAAAAGAAGGAGAAATAATAAAGCAAAATACAAAGGATGGAAAAATACAAGAGAATGTGAGATATTTCATAAGAAAAACAAAAAATCTGGAGAAACATCAAGAAGAGAAAACATAAGAATAATTAGACTACCTAAAAACTACAATAAAAAAGAATCTTGATACAATAATACAAAAAAATATTTTTGAATTGTTCTGCAATGTTAGAACACTACAAGAAACTAAAAATAGAAGAAATCCACCAATCACCATCAGAAAGAGATCCCATGAGAAAACAATTATAGCCAAATTTCAAAATCCCCAAATCAAGGAGAAAATATTACAAGCAACAAGAAAAAGAATCTATTTAAATAAGGTATATTAGAATCACACAAGACCTAATAGCAGATACATTAAGAGGCTGCAAATGCTGTAATACTATATATCAAAGAGAAAAAGAACAAGGGGGACAGCTGAAAATATCATATCCAGCAAAATTAAGAGAATAATCGTGAATGAAAAAGGAAAATGGACATTAAATAAATTACCAGATTTTCAGTATTTTGTTGCAAAAAAAAAAATACCTAGATTTAATAGAAAATTTGACATAAGAGATCCAAGAGAATTATAAGGTACATTGAAAAAGGAAATGGCAAACCATTCTAGTATTTTTGCCAAGAAAACTCCATGGACAAATCCTGGGGTTATAACACAGTAGAAAGACTGAACAACAAACCAAATCCCAAACAGAGTAAGGAAGCAACAGGCAATATGACAAATAATGGTTCACTTTGGAACTTTCTCCTAAATAATTTTACAACTGGTAGAAATAAAACAACATAAATTTAAAATATCTTACATATATGTATAAAATTAATATCTGTCATATGACAAGAAGCAAAATAAAATAATTTTTACATTTCTATATAGAACAAGTTATCATTCACTCCTTGAATATAAGATATAATAAAAGAAACATTTGTCTCTTGTTGATATTTATTCTGTAAACTATCACACCAATGATATGCTCTATGTGTACATGTGTGCATATTATATATAGAGAGAAATATCTAGATAAGACTACTACAACAAATCAAGGCCCACACTATCAATGTCCTCATGATATTTGCATACTTCAATCTTTTCCAGTTTTCATAGCATCCAGTCATTAATCAAAAGAGGACCCATTTCTGTTTTTTTATATATTCCACAGGCTTTCTGAGTCAGATGCTGATACAATATTTTAATATTTTTCCATTTTTTCCCATTTTGGTTGATTGAAAGTATGGTAAAGGATTACTAAGTCCAGTTAAAATGACTCTTCCAATCCTAGAAGAGTTAAATTTACCCAAATATTAGTGGTTTCTAGTACTCTGATTTACTCACTAGTCTGTTTAATATGGTCTTATGGTACCCTGATAATAGTTTTACTCAAGCAAGAACTTCAGTGACAGAAGACATGGGAGAATATTTCATCTGATGTTCTGAACTGATAGCAGTGCTTGTCTCCAGAGCCAAATCTCCTAGTTCTGTTTAGTAAGAGCCAATATAAACGAGTTCTATGAATAAATTGGCAAACTGCAAACCAGATTTAAAAAACACTTCCTAACTAAAAAAAAAAAAAAAAAAAAAAAAAAAAGATGGAGGCAACAACTATAAAACTTATCCTGATATGATTATTTTGATGTCTTCTCCATCCTTTCTGAGTACAAAGAGCTGTCATTAAGTCATAGTATAAAATGCCTTTGGTTGTCCTCCATTCAAAGCTAATATTTGAGAACAGAAAATAAAGTATCCACTCATAACCAGTTATCTCATTGTCCCCTCATTTCTAAACTCTCCTTCACCAAAACCATCCAAGTAAAAATTACAAGGTTTTCAATTCAGGAATTGAATTGAATTTTATACACACCGTATCATTAGGAAATGGTGAAAAAGCTTGACCCCAGGATATTTTACACCAGTAGTCTCATCACAATGTTTGTGTCCAAATTGTAGCAATTCTATTGTCTTTGATTGAAAGAACAATTTATTACTAAGATCTTGATGATATATTTTCAATTTTTCTTATTATTGAACTTTCATATTTAATGGTCATAGGATGATCTAATTGTGTCTTTCTTACCAAACTTTATGCAAGGTTCTTTTTTCTCTCTGCTACTGCTTTTGGAGATAATATTATTATTTCACCATCCACTTCCAAAACATTTTACCAGTTTATAATCTAAACTGGTATTACTCTTGGCTATTATTTCTCTTCCTCTGAGAAGGAAGGCAAGTGTATGCTGGCTGAGGTGACCTGAGGGTTTGTAGATCTTCTCATGATGACTTACATCAATTAAACTTCCTAATGAAGTGATTATATCCATGTTCCATTTTTTAACATCAATAGCATATCTAAATAGAAAATTGAGTCAAATTTGGGACACTAATGCTCTGGGGATGGAATTATGAACTAATCAACATTAGAAATGAAAGAAAAGGAAAAGGAATGTATCCATACAAAAATATTCATAACAAAGAATTGGAAATCAAGGATCATTTGGAAATCATTTGCCCATCATTTGGGAATGGCTGAACAATGTGGTAAATGAATAGGATAAAGTACTATTGTGCAATGGGAAATGATAAATTGGATAGTTTAAAAAAAAAAAAACCCTAGGAGATTTATATATATTTAAGCGAAGTGAAGTGAGCAATGCCAAGAAAACATTGCATAGCAATATTGTAAGAATGATCGACTAAATAAGACTTAGTTATCTGATCAAGATAACACCAAGACAATTCCAAAGAACCCATGCTTAAAAATGATATGTCTTCCAGAGAAAGAGCTGGTGAACTCTGAATGCAGAATGAAGATTATTGGGTTTTTTTCTTTTTTACTTTATGGTTTTTATTTTTATTTTGTGTTTTGCCAACACAACTAATAGGGAAATATGTTTGACATGACCTCATATGTATAATTGAAATCAAAATGTTTACCTCCTTAAGAATGGGGAAAGGATGAAAGGGAGGAAGAAAATTTGGAACTCAAAAATTTTCAAAACTATTGTTGAAAGATTCTTTTTCATGTAATCGGAAAATATGTAACAAAATTTTTAAAGAAAATAGATGAGTGGGGAAAAACAGAGAATGGTATTCAAAGAAGAAAAACATCCATCAGTTTGCTCATCTATAAGATAAAGGGAGTTAGACTCCTAAGTTCTCTTTCAGCTCTAAATCTATTATCCCAGAATCCTACATTTCATTGGTAGCTATGTGCAAAGGGATCTCAGAAGGACATAAACATGATGTAGTGCTTCAAGAATCTAGACAACTGGTAGCCCAGGGTTACAAAGGAGACAAACATAGGAGAATCCCCTAAGTTTGGATTCAGTACCCACACTGACATCTGGTTACTTGGCATATGGCTTTTCTGGTAAAAAGCTTTTACAAGCTTTCAGCTTCTCTCCCCATGTCTCTGTGATACTGGCCCCAGAACAGTAGCCACAGGGGCTTCCCATCCCTCATACATACCAACATCCACACCCACACCCATTTTCTTTGTGGAAACCTCCACAAACCTCCAGCTCTTGACCTCTATGATCTCATTCTCACAAAAGTCCCATGAGACAGACCATGTACAGAGAAAAAAGGAACTGGCAGGACTCAAATGCCCCATTGGGTTTCAATCCCATTTTTAGACTGTGAGGCAATGATGTAGAGATATTTTCACACCTCTCCTACTAACTCTTGGAAAGGGGAAACTGATAACTGAGTAAGACAGGAGGGCCCAGCAGAGAACAGACAAACCATAGGAGTGGAGAAAATTCAATGCAGCAGCCAGAGAACCCGACTGATGTTTTTCTTTACCTAAACTCAACCTCAGCGCGATGTGAAACCCCATCCATTTGGAAAAGCTCTTGGGTAAGTCAATCATGTAGGTTTGGGCAGACTTGCCCCTTTTTTGCTTTCTAGAGACCAAAGAGAAAGGTGAATTTTCAGAGAAAGGTGAGTGAACTGTATACACCTGAAAGTAGACACTGGCATGTAGTAGGAAGAAGAATGAAGTTAAGAGGGCAGGGAGTCTGGCACTTAAGTTGGAAGAGGATTAGAGGTAAATTTGTATTGCCATGTCTATGGATTAGGAATAAACCAAATTCCAGTTCAGAAGGGTCATGAAGTACAAGATGCTTTAGCACAGAACAGTGAAGGATTGTGAATTTAAATACACAACAATGTTAATTAAAAAAGAGATTAAAAAAGCTAAATAAAGGCAGAACAGGGAACAATGATAGCCATCCAGCAATGATAGGGGATGTAGAACATGAGACACAGAAATAAAGATGTTATGCTAGTCTTAAACCAGGTATTACAGTCTAGGGTTTAGAGAAACTTGGCAAGTAATGGACAAAAAAATTGAAAAGACAAGGTGTAAGGAGGTAGCAAATATAAAGCTTGAACTATTTAAATACAGAGATACAAGAAGGGAGTATCAGATACTGATGGGCTGAATCAGGTCAGAGTAGAGGCAAGGAGAAGGAATCTGAACATAAAAGTCTAAAAGAAAAAATGTGATCTGAGCTGATGATTATCTAGACTAGGACACTTTAAGATCCAGGGGCTATATCTAAGAGAAATGGAGTCTAACAGGACAGAACTCCTAGGATGGATGGGAGAGGAAAAGATAAAATACAAGAGAGGAGAACAAGAATAAAGGAGGAAGAGTGCCTAAATAAAGAGAAATGGCAAGAGATAATCTGATTGGGAGTAGAGTATTGATCAGAACAGAGTCTGGACACAGAATTGAAGAATCAGGAAATCAGGGTCCTAGGAGATGAAAGCTATCAAGATACAAGAACTGAAAGGGATATAACCCAAGTTGCTAAGGAGGATGTGGACATAGAAGCTTACAGGCATAAGGACATATGAATTGAAGGAGTTCAGGATACAAAAACTAAAATAGGGCATGGCAACTGAGTGGGTAATGGAAGCATACCTTGTGGGTACTATAGGTACCAAGGAACCTTGGTTCCTTGAGGAACAGAATCTTATCTAGAAAAGACTCTGAAGCCACTAGCTAAGGTGTAAAAATGATATAAGGGAAAAGGGAAGGACACAGAGAATACTGCAGATGCCACAGAAGATTAGCAAGCAGGGCTTTCTGGAACACAACTTGCAGAACATGGTGATACTAAGCCAAGGAAACAGAGTATGATCTAAGGACCAGGTGTGAATAAGCTGGCAGAGGATTTCTTGGCCAGGATATTCTGTAGCCCAAGGGACACAAATTTTGACAAGGCACAATTTAGGAAATTAAGTGAACTGAAAGAATAAGCTATGAAGGCTTTAGGGAATCAAGGAGCCTTAAACTAAAGGACAACGCAAGGAAGTCCTAAGAAAGCTAAATGAATAGAGGTATGGGTTCCAAAGAAGTATAAGAGGGAGGGTAGAAGATGAATAGTTAACTGGAAGAAGTGAACTTATCAAGAGAGGAATGCACTATAAAAAACTGTAGGAGTACAGCTGGCTATGAAAATAGGTGCTGCTAGTAGAACAGTACAAAAAGTAGCAAGAGGTATGAGGTTTGTACCAGTAGAGCACTGGAGCATTGTAAGAGTACTGGGGAGGGGGTCAAACTAGGAGACAGCACAAGGCATAGAGGATAGAGTTCAGCATGGATGATGGGGAAAAGATAATGAAAGGGAAAAAATATGAGCTAACAGGAGGCTCAAGAATTAAATCCTAGATGTTTGAGTCTGACAGTGGCAGAATTAAGGGTCTAGTCTGAAAGGAGTAAAAAGTGTCAGGGGTTAAGGGAAATAAGTGAAGAAATGAAAGAATCTTACCCAAAGGAAAAAAATCATTGGAAACTGCAGAGATAAAGAGAGTGAGAGAAGAGGAATGGAAAAAATAAAAGATACTAGGGAAACAAGGGAAAGGAAAACAGGTAGTCACAAGTACATGCACCAAGAGAGACAGGAATATAGGGGCTGAATGAGCCAAAGGCACAGGAACTAAGACCACGTAAGTACCAGAACCTGAGGAGCAGCTGAGGAATCATGGAGAAAAGAAATTCAAATATGAGAATTTAGAATATAGTATAAAGCAACACAAGGAATAGGAGGAAAGAGACTAGGTGCTGTGGGGAAAACTATAGAGATTGATGAAGCAATACTCAGAGACAAGGCCTGAAGATCATGGAAATGCTGAGTGATAAATGCAAAGTGAAGGAGAAGTGAATTGAAAAGGGGACTCAGCTATGAAAGGGCAGTTGCTTTAGGTACTCAGATGAAGGAAACACAAGGTAAATAGAGTTCAGCACTTGGGCTGGGAGAGAGGTTATGTAACAAGAAGCACAGTATTTGAGACTAATGAAGCAGAGCATGAAGATATGAGAAAGATTACAGAAAGGGGATGTGAACACTAAAAAGGATTTTGCTCTGAGTTTAAAGAATACATAGAGAAGAGAGAATAATACTGAATAGCTGAACATCCGACTGGCAAGAGGATGAAGGAGCTGTAGATCCTGGGCTCAGATCCTCTGAGAGAGGAAACTCTCCATTATCTTTACTCCCAACTTCTGAGAAATACTAAATACTAAATGCTAAAATACCAGTAGTAGAGGCAGCTAAATGGCACAGTAGATAGAGCACGAGCCCTGAAGACAGGAGGACTTGAGTTCAAATCTGGTCTCAGACACGTGACACTTCCTAGCTGTGTGACCCTGGGCGAGTCACTTAACCCCAATTGCCTCAGAAAAAAAAAATTACCAATAGTGTCAGTCTGTGAAAATCAGGGCCTATCAGGGTACTAAGCATAGTCCCCTCACCCAAATCCCTTAATCTAGTTTAATGATATCACACTCCCTGAAACATCCAAGCTCTCTTAACCAGTCTCTCTGATTTCAAGTTCCATGTCCCTTTGATCAAGCTCTCTCAGTCTCATACATCCCTAAGAATATCACCAAAATAGAATTAGAGGGAAGATTAGGACAAGAAGTATAGATTTAATCAAGGCAGCCGAGCTGGCACGTAGGCAAGGATCATAAGGAGTAAGAGCACAGGGAATATAAGACATAATGCAGCATAGAATGCAGAGCAGAGAAAAGAGAGATAAGAAGATCAAAATGGCAGACTATTAAGGGAACAGATTTGAAAGCATAAGGCTGAGAGAAACAGGAGTACCAGCTGATGAGAGGGGACCAGAGACTTGAAAGTCCTCCACAACCAAGAGGCAGCACCTGGGACAAGCAGGTAGATTACAGAGCACAGAAAATGAGGATGAATGTATAATCTCATTTTATGCACAGCAAATTCAAGATACATGGTTATGAATATTATTATCCTCTTTTCTTACAAATGAGAAAACTAAGACTCAGAGAAGAGCGCGATTATGGTTATACAATTTCTCAGAGATGGAATTTCAGTCCATGTTTTCTTGATTCCAATTCAAACTTTGCCACAATGCTTCACAACAAGCTTAAAGGGTGAGGGACGAAAAGCTGAAGAGGGCAAAAACTGAAATGAAAGAGGAAATTGGATGATGAGAGAGCAAAGATAACAACACTGAGGAGCAGAACTGAGGAGTAAGGAAGTTACAAGTCAATGAGAGTAATAAGATAAAATGGTAGAGAGGGGAAAAAAAAAAAAAGAAAAAGAAGGCTAGAGAGAAAAGCTCAAGAATAAAGACCAGTTCTTTCACCAGAACTAATAGGATAACAGATTTGAAATCTGGAAAAAAGCCTTAGTTTTAGCTATGGAGTTTAAACTTAGTTTTAATATGCAATTTAACTACAGTTAGGAGTGAGGAGCTAGGGATTCAATCCCAGGTACTCCAAGTCTTGTGCACTTTCCATAAAACCACTATTACCTCCCACCATAAGGGCTGAGAAAACTCCTGGGTCAGGATAAGGGTCACTTTTCCTTCCCAACTAGCCCATTAGAATATATGACCACTAAAAGTCCTGCCAATCCAATAGCACAACTGTAAGATATGGCCATATTGTCCATCTCCTCTTCCCAGAAGATTTGAAGAGAGGAGACTAGAGATTAAAATTAGCAGTTAAAGACTGTGCTACAAGAATAGAAGGAGCCTGGTAGTTAAGAAAGGGATAAGAAATAACTGAAAGAAGGAAAAATTCTATGTAGACAGAATCTGCCTCTGCCTCTATGATCTAAGTTGAAAACTCAGTGAGTTCACATTGGTGTTTCTAATACAAAGTCTTTCTTGTCTTTTTTATAGCCAATCCCACAGCTCCAACTGTCTTTCCCTTGGCACCCAATTGTGGGCAGACAACTTCCTCCCAAGTAGCTCTCGCCTGCCTGGTTTCAGGCTACTTCCCTGAGCCTGTGATGGTGACATGGAATTCAGGAGCCATCTCCAGTGGAATTCAGATCTATCCCTCCGTCCTCCAGTCCTCAGGACTCTACACCTTGAGCAGTCAGTTGACAGTTCCTGCAGATACTTGGCCCAGCCAGTCATATATCTGCAATGTGGTTCACAAAGCCACATCCACAAATATTAACAAGAAAATTGGTGAGGAGAATTGGGAATAAATACAGGACAGAGGGTGGACATTTATAGTTTTAGAGATCTGTGGGGATGAGAGATGCAAAAGATGGGGCAGCAAGTCACATGTTAGCAGAGACATCTAATTCAACCCCCTTTTTTTATAGAATAGAAAACTGAGGCCAAAGGAAAAGAGATGATTTGCCAAAGCTCATCTTAGTAGCTACTGTTAGTAAGTAGAAGAGCTACAACTTGAACCCAGATTCTCTTTCCACTATGCCAGGCTGCCTTATTTAACATTACCTATAATACCATCCAGTACTCATTATAGACATCTGTTCCTTTATAGGCAATTACCCTTACAGACATTAACATTCACATACAGATGACTAAAAATAAGGGAAGTTGAGTAGTGAGTCAGAATTCTTTACAAATTCAGGCTGATGATCCTAGTGTTTAGAATGAAAATACTACTTATAGAAATGAGAATATAACTTGCACAAGAAGCATACATACCCTATTTTCTACTTTTCTCTTTTTTCAGAGCCCAGCACTTCCTCAAAAAACCCCCCAGAATGTACATGCTGCACATGCCCAGGTATCTGGAACAGGGAAAGGGTGGGTGGCTCAGATTGCCTCCATGAACTTGCTAAGCACTGAGCAGGAAACCAGCTGGGGTTGTCAGGAAAATGGTAGGAATAGCTAGAATCTCAGGACAAGCAGGTCTTTGGAAACAAGAACATATGCTCAATTAAAAGCCTTCTATGATATGGAGAGACAAGAATGAAGATATCTAGGAATTAAAGACTGTAGAAGAATCCTTAGGGAAGATATTAGGATTTTCCAGCAATTGCTTATGACAGCAAAGTGGTTGTGACACTTATAGATCAAGTTGTAACCTTAAAGTCCAGTGTGATAGAAAAACACTGTATCTGAAAAACACCTAAAGTTTTTAGTGAATTTAATATAAATATGAATTATGATATGACAACTACCAAACCAGTGCAATCTCAGGCTACATAGTTCAGGACCAGGGAAGTAGTAGTCTCACTGTATTCTCCCTGGGCATATCACCCTTGAATACTGAACACAGATTCAGGTTCTGTTACTACATTTTAGGAAGGATAATGACAAACAGGAGAATTACCACAATGGTAAAGGGATTGTGTTATACAATATGAGAACAGGATAAAGAGACAGGAGATATTTATCTCACAGAAGCAAAGCCTTGTGTGATGGGGGGAAAGGAGAGAAAAGGAAGAGACATGATATATGTTTTCAACAATTTAAAAGGCTGTCATGTAGAACACTAATTATTTGTTCTGCTTAGTTCCAGAAGGCAAAATTGAGAATCTATGGTCAAAACTGTAGAGTTTAATTTAGTCTGGATATAAGGAGAAATTTCCTAACAGGACAGTCCAGAAGTAAAATGGATACTTTAGAAGGAATTGGGTTCCCCCTCAATGAAAGTCTTCAAACAAAAGCTAAATGATCTTTCATTGTGTATGGTACAAAGGGAATTCTTATTCAGGAGCCTGTTGAACTCTGTGAGAATGAGATGAGCATATAGGTAAAGTTTGGGAACAAATTTGGAGTCTGAATGATGGACTAAATCTCTCCAAAAGAGTTTGAGCACATTATGCTTTGGGTCCTGAAGAGTTGGTGACTTAACATCTGTCTTTTTTCAGCATGTGATTTTGGTGGACCTTCTGTATTCATCTTCCCCCCAAAGCCTAAGGACACCCTCACACTCTCAGGAGCCCCTAAAATCACCTGTATGGTGGTTGATGTGAGTGATACATCAGATGTTAAAATTGTCTGGTTCAAAAATAATAAGAAACTGGACAGTCCTAGGCCAACACAGAAGGAACAAAACAATGGGACCTTTCAGGTGGTCAGCACTCTCCCTGTAGTCCACAAGGAATGGCTGCAAGGCACTGTGTATACCTGTAAAGTTGATAACAAAGAATTACCATTTCCTGAAACAAGGACCATCTCCCACACTCCAGGTAAGAAGATTGCACTCCTTGGAGCCACAAATGAATCCAAGTTTGTCCTTCGCCCTCAAGATTTATAAAATGATAAGGGAGTCTATAACTCCTAAGAAATTGCAACTTATCTAAATTTTTGCATGTAATGAAAAGAGAATACTAGATTTGTTATCATATGATCTGGTTTCAATTCCTCTATCATTTACTAACTGTGTGACCAAGGCTTCAATTAGTTCATCTGTAAAATAAGGCCTTTTCCAACTCTCCAGTCCTATGATCCTTCTAATACTCCTAGACAAAAATATTGAGAATATTGAGAATATTCTCAAAATATTGAGAATAAATATCTCAAAACGTTGAGAAGTACAAATAAGTTTCTCAGGCTTTAGGGGCACTAGACTTCAGAAGGATAAGTTTCTTAGCCTTACAAATTCATACATAAGGGTTTTTATCTCTAGAAGCTATAACCTTTTATATTCTCTGAGCAAGAAAGAATTTATTCAGTGGTGTACTGAGAACCAGGAAAGAATAAGATAGACAACAAACAAATGGAAATTTAAGAAAAACCTCCAAGTAGGGAGAATATGGTGGTTTGAGGAGAGAGAAGTGAAGGAAGACTCATCTTTTTGCATTAAAAACTAGTTACTCTTTGTTTCCAATGTTTCTTCTCTATTAGTCAAAATATCCTAAGCCTCTCTATTCAAAAGCCAGAAAGAATATCTGGTTTCAGAGGCTTAGTCAAGAAAGAGAAGGTCAGGATTCCTTTGTGGGAGAGAAACCCTGGGGAGTTTTACCCTGGGGAGTTGACTTGGGGAAAATGTCTTCCTTCAGTGGATAAGGAGACAAAGAAATTGTTAAGAAAAGTCAAAACAAAATTCCAGGGTAAAAGGAATTGAGATTAGAAAAAGAGTCAGCTCAATAAAGTGCAAAAAAAAGAAGAAATCCTGTGTATTGGGATG
Source organism: Sminthopsis crassicaudata (assembly GCF_048593235.1). NCBI lineage: Eukaryota > Metazoa > Chordata > Mammalia > Dasyuromorphia > Dasyuridae > Sminthopsis > Sminthopsis crassicaudata. The sequence goes on along the minus strand of NC_133618.1, from coordinate 343,465,024 downwards.
GGAGAAGATAGTTATGTGGTCACACCTTAGGACCTTTAACTCTCAGAGTCTATTCATCTACAATACTATAACAGAGAGACCTGGCCTTTCCAGGGCAACACTCATATTTTCTCCTCTTTCCAAAGGTGACAGAAAGATGCCTGATATATATGTCTTTGCCCCACATCCTGATGAGTTGAAGCAAAAGGATACTGTTAGTCTTATCTGCTTCATAAAAAATTTCTTCCCTCAAGAAATTGTTGTTGAATGGCAATGCAACGACATTCCAGAGCCTGAAGAAAACTATTATACCACCCCAGCAATGAAGGAAAAGAACACCTTCTTTGTCTACAGCAAGCTCACTGTGAAGAAAACAAAATGGCAAAAGAATAACTCCTGTACCTGCATAGTTCTGCATGAGGGCTTTCCAAACCAAATTTCCCAGAGGACAATCCCTGCATCCCCGGGTAAATGAGAGAGCAAAAAGAATCTCTCTCTCTCTCTCTCTCTCTCTCTCTCTCTCTCTCTCTCTCTCTCTCTCTCTCTCTCTCTCTCTCTCTCTCTCACACACACACACACACACACACACACACACACACACACACACACATATTTCTGATCCCCTCCTTCAGAGATCTGGAGGATCTCACTTCTTTCTTTATCCCAGTTCCCCACCATGGAGCTTTCCCTCCTCATTTTCCTGACTTTAGTGATGGAAGCCTCACATGTAAATTGTAAATGTAAACTTTCCACTATTTTCAAGCAAAACAATAAAACACCCAGCACCATATCTGGAATCCCTCTGACTGGACTGGTTCTTTCTGGAACTGACCTTTGGGAAAGTACTAAAAAAGGGGAAGCAATGTCCAATCCTTTAGCTGGCACCAATGTCAGTAATCAGGATAATCAAGGAACACAGTCTAGAAAACTCTTTCTCACCAAACACACACACACACACACACACACACACACACAAGAAAAAGTTGACTTCCTATCTCAGCCTATTAAACTTCAGCAGAGTCTCTTTTGGAATAAAAAGAACTTATATGTGATCTGTCAATACTGCTACTCAGGGCTCATGTTACAAAGAAAGAACAAAGGATTAGAAACAAAGAGTAAATAATAATTTAAGGTTATAGGATTAAGTGCAACAGTTATCCATAAGGATTTGATTTGGGAGCAATCTGTGTGTCAAAGCTAAAAGGTATAAGATGTCACCCTAACCCAGAGGGAAATATAAACATCTTAGAATGAGCCATTCCCCTCTTCTATGGTTTTCACCCTATTCCCTTTATACTATCTCAAGGAATTAGATTCAGGAGTTTACTGAGCTTTGTGGGATATTAAAGGGACGGATAATGCATCCTTATGAAGCATGTGAATTTGTATGTGTGACTAGGAATTTACGTCTGTTAAATGTGTGTGTGACTATAAATATGTTTGGAATTATATGGTTAAAATTTAGGTATTTCAGTGATTTTTTCCAAATCTTTGGCTATATAGGCTTAAATGTGCAACTATGCAAATGTGCTTTTTAATCAATTAGGATATAAATTTATGTCTTCTTTTATATGCTTCATCTATATGTGATAAGGAACTCATGTTCTCTCACCAGAAGACTATGGCTCCAATTTTCTTTTTCCCCCTCAATGAAATAATTCTTCTCTCCACATCCAGACATTTCACATATAAAATATAGTTGTAAGAGGATGTACTGATTACAATATAATAATGTATAATTCACATTTACTAGTTATACTCAGCTTTCACCCCCATGATGATCCTTGTTACCTCTACAAATTCATGCAAACTGTAAGATGACTGATTCCAACATAAAGCCTTGGTTTTTAGACCTTCAAGTCTCAAACTAATCCTTTCAGTTCCTCTCACCTATTTAATATTTTTCTTAATCCAATTCACCTATTCAAACACATACATACATACTCACTCATATACACACACACACACGCTATACTCTGTACTCATGTTGTACTCACACAGGAACCATAAAAAACAGTCACTCACATTTAGATACAAACACTCACTCACACACTTATTCATACAGATAGAAGAGTATATATATAATATACATATATACATACAAAGACAAAAACTTAGTATTCCTATGCACCCCAAAATAGAAAAAATCATCATGGACAACAGTTGATTAAAATAGTAATAAGCTCACTTGAAAACACATCAATTCACATACAATATCATTTATTCTCAACCACAAAAATCCCCCAAATTGAAAAACACACAGCATACACAATTGCTTAAGGTATAACAAAGAACATGTTAGTGCATTTTCATTAACAACTAAATCATATATATTTATTCTTATAATCAGCAATCTCATGTGGACTCAAAAGAGCAGTACACCTAGTTTCAAAATTATACTTATTTATATTCACAATCTCATTTATACCAACACTCACACATAATTCAAAATTTTTCTCATGCTCATACAACCAAACATACAGGAATCCCCATTTATATATTCATTTATTCTCATCTTTCACTTAAACTCACAATTGTACTTATGACAGAAATAAGCACACATATACTGAGAGTATGATACTCATGCATGTTCACAATTATCCATAATCAAATGCTAATAATCACACACTTTCGAAATCAAATGCTCACTTTCAAATCAATTCAGTTCTACAAACATATTAAGCGCATACCATCTGCAAAATACATACATGTATGTGTATATATATATATATATATATATATATATATATATATATATATATATATACACACACATACATATACTTTCAGGTCCAAAAAAGAATGATCTCAAATCTTCTATCCTTTTTATGCTCTGCACAAGACTGTATACAGAATCATGTTCATTTTTTCCCCAGTGACTTCATAAAAGTACAAAGTCTCTTAAGAGGAAGATATTCAAGGGATATGCTAGCAAGGCTACCTCACCTAAGAGCTTTCTGGAATTGTAGTCTTAATTCCAAATCACTCAGAAGAAAGCTCTTATAACTATTGGAATTGACATGCCAATCCATCAACCAAACCCTAATCTTAGCTCCCAAAAGGACAAGTAGAAGACAAAAAAAAGGAATGATTAATAATTATTAATTAGAATTAATATAGGGAAGATCTTTGATATTGACCTTTGGAAGAATTCAGCTAGAATGAGCAACAATAAAAGAAGCAAGAATGAAGGACATACCTTACAGGAAGGAGAAATCAACACATTCCTCAGACATCTCTTGAATAGGCCAGTGAGAATAAGTAGAGATCCTGAAAACTCATCTCTATTTCTTCCAAAGAAACAGAATAACTCTTAATATAATTGCCACATGTTTGAAGAAATGTGAATGTCATTTCTATAGAGGAGCCTGTAGAGATATCAATAAGTAGGAGATCAATGGGGAACCAAGAAATCAAAACAGAACCCATAAAAATTGCTTTATAGAAAAACTTTCTCAAATAACCATATCTCCATCTTTAATCCACCTTTCCTAATTCTAATCCTTATTAGCATGTACTTTATCTTCAAATTATACACACAAAATTTTGCCATTCTTATTCCTAACTCCTAACCCCTTTACTTTCCATACTCTTCTCACTTAAATAAAGGGAGGAGGGAAGGAGATAGGAAAGTCAAATATGATGTCCCAAGGGATTTCCTGCTCTTATCCCTGCACAGAGTAAGAAAAATCACTAACTTAACTCCTCCTTTACCTCTCCACAGAATTGATACCAGATGAAAACTGTGCTGAGACCAGGGATGGAGAGCTGGATGGGTTGTGGACCACAATATCTATCTTCATCACTCTCTTTCTCCTCAGTGTGTGCTATAGTGCCACTGTCACTCTGTTCAAGGTCAGAAAATCCTATGTATAATATTTTCTCTTGACCTGTTTTTCCTTTGCCAATGTGCCTTCCTTCTGTACCATTCATCCCTTCCCATGGAGAATAACATACAAGGAAATTTCTGGGCTGTTAGCTCATAGAGTCTAAACCACATTCCATTGGTCAACTCTCTCCTGAACCCAAGACTAAGGACTTGATTAAAGTCTGAGGAAAGGAAAAGACCCTTTATCTTTCCTCAGTCCTTCCCACTTATTCCCTCTACTGTCCTGAGTCTTATGGAAGAAGCATGATTGATAAAAGGGAAGGATAGTGGCTAGGCAGGCCTGTCTAAAAACTCTGACTTCATTCCATCCTTTTTGTGTTATTCTGCAGGTAAAGTGGATCTTTTCCTCTGTGATGGAGTTAAAGCAGCCAATGATCCCTGATTATAGGAACATGATGAGTCAAGGAGCCTAAAAGAGCATCCTCTACTCCTCCTTGGAGCTTACTTTCCAGAGATAAATGTAGTGAGAACCCTCACTGTGATCTCCTCAAAATAACAGAAATATCTCCATATCACAATTAAATCCAGCTCCTCCCTGAACACAAACTTTCATAAAGATTCTCAAAAAAGATTTTCTCCTTCCTTAAGTCTAGCTCAGGAAAATGGAAGCTGCATCTAACAAAGGAATCAATCTCCCATGGGCCCATGAGGAAGAATGTATTCTGCAGAATAGGGATGCAAAGAAATAGAGAACAGAACCTACAGGCTTACAGTGAAGGCAGAGGAAGAACCAGCATCATTGATGTACAAGATAAAATTGATAGATGTACTGATATTCATTTCAATCAAACAGAGTTTCTTCTTTCATACTTCTTTTACATAATAGAGGTAATTCACAGTTGTCCAGGCCTATGTCCATACCCTGTCACTGCTCTGGCTCAGACTAGTCTGTGGTGCCATGCTCCTTCCTTTATTGTTATAAGAAATTAGTACATATGTGCTTTTATTGCTCCATAAATAGTTGTGAGATAGTAAGATTGTAAAAATTATCTTTGTTGCTAATGTGTAAATTATTTATATCTGCATGAGATGGGAATTGTAAGAGTGGTCAGAAGATGAAGCTGGCATATGTGTGACATGTCTTCTCAGTACTGAAAATGGGTCCCAAACTATTGCTCCTTAGAATTTGATGGGAGATGGATAAGTGGGTGCCAGAAAGTAAAGGAAGTTAGACTAGGATGATAGCATAGACTGGTTACAAATTAGGCCCTTCACAGAGATACTTTGGTTGACTGATCATTAGTCAATGTCAAAGCTAGGAATGAAAAGGGAAGGAACCCCGTAAATTATAACAGTCTCTAGTACTAATTAGGTTAGCAAAATCTCAGGATAAAATTTTTTTCTCTTTTACTCCTAAATTCTACTCTCTTTAATTTGTAATTCTTAGTTAATAATTAGTTTTTTTTTTAATTTTCCAAAAATTTGACTTTAATTTGGGTTAATTAAAGAAGTATTTTTTTCTCTGTAAGTAAAACAGAAAATTTGCATGTAATTGATGCTTAATAAATATTGATTGAATTTATCAATAAATCTTTGTATTCCAAGATACAAAAAAAACGCTACAACAAGAAATAATTATGAGAAATACCACCAATCACCCTAGCCAGTTTGAGATTTTAAAAAAGGATTTGGTAGAGATAGGGGCAGAGTGGAAAATAAACTTTCTTTAGTACTTGATCAATGAGGCAATATATATATATATATATATATATATATATATATATATATATATATATATATATATATATATATATATTCAGAAATTAAGTAGAATGCCTTCCAAAACAACCCAAAAGGCTGGAGCAGAAGCTATTATGCTTCAGGTGTAGTAAAAAAAAAAAAAAAAAAAAAAAAAAAAAAAGCAGGGGTAGCCATCATGATCTCAGAATAGCCAAAATGAAAAATTGATATAATTAAAAGAAATAATGAAGGAAACTATATCTTGCTAAAGAGTATCATAGATAATGAAGCAATATCAATAGTAAATATATATGCATCAAGTGATATAGTATGGAAATTCCTAAAAGAGAAGTTAAGAGAGCTGCAAGAAGAAATAGACACCAAAATTATAATAGTGGGAAATCTCAACCTTGCTTCTCAGAACTAGATATATCAAACCACAAAATTAATAAGAAAGACGTTAAAGAAGTCAACCTGACATCAGGGGGAAGGGGTGGGGGGAAAGAGGGGAAAAGTTGGTACAAAATGTTTATAACTGTCAATGCTAAAAAATTACCCATGCATATATCTTGTAAATAAAAAGCTATAATAAAAAAAACAATAAATACAAAAAAAGAAGTAAATAGAATACTAGAAAAGTTAGATATGATAGATCTTTGGAGAAATTTGAATGGAGATAGAAAAGAGCATATTTTCTTCTTGGCAGTTCATGGAATCTATACAAAAATTGACCATATATTAGGACATAAAGACCTCAAAATCAAATACAGAAAGACAGAAACAGTAAATGCATTTTTTTCAGATCATGATGCAATAAAAATTACATTCAATAAAAGGCCAGGGGAAAATAGACCAAAAAGTAATTGAAAACTAAATAATCTCATCCTAAAGAATGAATGGGTAAAACAACAAATCATAAACAAAATCAATAATTTTATCCAAGAGAATGATAATAATTAGACAACATACCAAAATTTGTGGGATGTAGCCAAAGTGGTAATAAAGAGAAATTTTATATCTCTAGATGCTTATTTGCATAAAATAGAGAAAAAGAAGATAAATGAATTGGGCTTGTAACTAAAAAAGGTAGAAAAAGAACAAATTTAAAACCCACAATCAAATACCAAACTTGAAATCCTAAGAATAAAAGGAGAGATAAATAAAATTGAAAGTAAAAAAACTATTGAATTAATAAATAAAACTAAGAGTTGGTTTTATGAATAAACCAACAAAATAGATAAATCTTTAGTTAATTTGATTAGAAAAAGGAAAGAAAAAAATCAAAATGTTAGACTCAAAAATGAAAAGGGAGAAATTTCCACTAATGAAGAGGAAATTAGAACAATAATTAGGAGTTAGTTTGCCCAACTGTATGCCAATAAATTTGATAACCTAAATGAAATGGAAGAATACCTACAAAAATATAGATTGCCCAGATTAACAGAAGAGAAAATAAATTACTTAAATAGTCCCATTTTAGAAAAAGAAATAAAAGAAGCTATTAATCAATTTCCTAAGGAAAAAATCCCCAGGAGCAGATGGATTTACATGTAAATTCTACCAAAATTGGGCAAATGAAACCTAATGAGCCAATGAGACATGACAAAAAAAAAAAAATCAAAGAAATGGAGAAAATAGAAGAACATATGAAATATATCATGGGGGAGAAGTGATTTAGAAAATAACTGGAAAAGAGATAGTTTAATAATTATTGGATTACCTGAAAGCCATAATCAAAAAAACAAAAAAAGGTAGACACCTTTCAAGAAATTGTGAAATTAAACTGCCTTGATCTTTAAGATCAAGAAGATAAAATATAAATTTAAAAAATTCATCAATAATTTCTTGAAAGAGAGCTCAAAATAAAAACTATCAGGAATATTATCACCAAATTACAATGCTACTAGCTTAAGGGGGAAAAAAAATGGTATAAGCTGCCAGAAAGAAACAATTCAAATAATGTGCAACTATAGTCAAAATCACACAAAATTAAGAGGTTCCTATGTTAAGGAAACAGAGAGCTTAGATTATGATATTTAGGAAGTCATAGGATATAGGATTACAACCAAAAATCACCTACCCAACAAACCAAGTATAATGCTTCTGAGGGGAAATAGATATTTAATGAAATAGAAGATTTTCAAGCATTCTTGCTGAAAAGTTAATTGAATAGAAAATGTGACACAAACACAAGACTCAAGAGAAAAATAAAAAAAGTAAACATAAAAAGTAGTCATAGCATTGTTTTTTGTTTTGTTTTGTTTTGTTTCTCTTCCCAGATTATTTTTACCTTGCGAATACAATCCTTCCTTTGCAACAACCACCACAACAAAAAAATTCGGTTCTGCACATATATATTGTACCTAGGATATACTATAAAATATTTAATATATATGGGAATGCCTGCCATCTGGGGGGGGGGGGGTGGAGGGAAGGAGGGGAAAAACTCGGAACAGAAGGGAGTACAAGGGATAATGTTGTAAAAAAAAAATACCTAAGCATATGTACTGTCAAAGAAAATGTTATAATTATAAAAATTAATAAAAAAAAGTACTCATAAAGAGTCTCAATAAATTTAAACTATGTACTTCTATAAGGAAAGATGATATGTTACTTTATTCTTTTTAGGCAGTTAATGGGAGTTTACATAGAGGGCATAGCTATGAATCAATTATATTGGAATAATTTCTCCAAAAATTGGAGGGGTAAGACAGAAGTATATGTTGAGAAAAATGGGAAGGAAGAAGTAGAATGGAGAAAATTTTCTTACATCTTTTTGTAAGATCTGGGCAAGGAAAATCATTTACAGTAGAGGGGGAAATGGATTTGGAAGGAAGGAGTAGATAGGTTAATGGGAAATGCTTACCTCACTTTCATCAGAATTAGTTCAAAGGGAAAGAACACACACACACACACACACACACACACACACACACACACGAGTTCAGAAATGTGACTTTTCTAATAGGAGGAGAAAATAGAAGAGAGAAATGATAGAGAGGGACTGATAAAAATGAGAGGACAAATTAAGAGAGGCAGTGGTTAAAAACAATGTAGACTTTCAAGGAGAAACAGGATAAAAAAGATTTTTTAAAAAATGAAAAGAAAATGGGACAGAGGGAAATGCATAGTGAGTAACCATAATTGTGAATCTAAGTGAAATGAACTCACCCATAAAATAGAAGCAGATAGCAGAATAGATCAGAAACCAAAATCAAACATTATGTTATTTACAAGAAACAGCCTTGAAAAAGAAAGAAATACACAAAATAAAAATGAAGGGCTGGAGTAGAAGTTAATGTGTTTCAGCTAAATTTATTTATTTATTTTTATTATTTTTTTTAATTTTTATTTTATTTTATAATTATAACATTTTTTTGACAGTACATATGCATGGGTAATTTTTTACGACATTATCCCTTGCACTTACTTCTATTCAGATTTTTTCCCTTCCTCCCCCAACCCCCTCCCTCAGATGGCAGGCAGTCTTATATATGTTAAATATATTACAGTATATTCTAGATACAATATATGTGTGTAGAACCGAATTTTTTGTTGCACAGGAAGAATTGGATTCAGAAGGTAAAAATAACAGTTTACATTCATTTCCCAGTGTTCCTTTTCTGGATGTAGCTGGTTCTGTCCATCATTAATCAATTGGAATTGGATTAGCTCTTCTCTATGTTGAAGAAATCCACTTCCATCAGCATACATCCTCATACAGTATCATTGTTGAAGTGTATAATGATCTTCTGGTTCTGCTCGTTTCACTCAGCATCAGTTGATGTAAGTCTCTCCAAGCCTCTCTGTATTTCTCCTGTTGGTCATTTCTTATAGAACAATAATATTCCATAACATTCATATACCATAGTTTACTCAACCATTCTCCAATTGATGGACATCCATTCATCTTCCAGCTTCTAGCCACTATGAAAAGGGCTGCCACAAACATTTTGGCACATATAGGTCCCTTTCCCTTCTTTAGTAGTTCCTTGGGGTATAAGCCCAGTAGTAGTACGGCTGGGTCAAAGGGTATGAACATTTTGATAACTTTTTGGGCATAATTCCAGATTGCTCTCCAGAATGGTTGGATTCTTTCACAACTCCACCAACAATGCATCAGTGTCCCAGTTTTCCCACAGCCCCTCCAACATTCATCGTTATTTGTTCCTGTCATCTTAGCCAATCTGACAGGTGTGTAATGATACCTCAGAGTTGTCTTAATTTGCATTTCTCTGATCAATAGTGATTTGGAACACTCTTTCATATGAGTGGAAATAGTTTTAATTTCATCATCTGAAAATTGTCTGTTCATATCCTTTGACCATTTATCAATTGGAGAATGGCTTGATTTCTTATAAATTAAAGTCAATTCTCTGTATATTTTGGAGAGGAGGCCTTTATCAGAACCTTTAACTGTAAAAATGTTTTCCCAGTTTGTTACTTCCCTTCTAATCTTGTTTGCATTAGTTTTGTTTGTGCAGAAACTTTTTAATTTGGTGTAATCAAAATTTTCTATTTTGTGATCAATAATGGTCTCTAGTTCTCCCTTGGACACAAACTCCTTCCTCCTCCACAAGTCTGAGAGGTAAACCATCCCATGTTCCTCCAATTTGTTTATGATTTCGTTCTTTATGCCTAAATCTTGGACCCATTTTGATCTAATCTTAGTATGTGGTGTTAAATGTGGGTCCATGCCTAGTTTCTGCCATACTAATTTCCAGTTTTCCCAGCAGTTTTTGTCAAATAATGAATTCTTATCCCAAAATTTGGGATCTTTGGGTTTGTCAAAGATTAGATTGCTATTTTTATTCACTATCTTGCCCTGTGAACCTAACCTATGCCACTGATCAACTAGTCTATTTCTTAGCCAATACCAAATAGTTTTGGTGACTGTTGCTTTATAATATACCTTTAAATCAGGTACACTTAGACCACCTTCCTCTGACTTTTTTTTCATTAGTTCCCTTGCAATTCTCGACCTTTTATTCTTCCATATGAATTTTGTTGTTATTTTTTCTAGGTCATTAAAATCGTTTCTTGGGAGTCTGATTGGTATAGCACTAAATAAATAGATTAGTTTGGGGAGTATTGTCATCTTTATTATATTCGCTCGGCCTATGCAAGAGCACTGAATGTCTTTCCAATTATTTAAATCTGACTTTATTTTTGTGGCAAGTGTTTTGTAATTTTGCTCATATAATTCCTGACTCTCCTTTGGTAGATATATTCCCAAATATTTTATACTATCGACTGTTATTTTGAATGGAATTTCTCTTTGTATCTCTTGCTGTTGGATTGTGTTGGTAATGTATAAAAATCCTGAGGATTTATGTGGATTTATTTTGTATCCTGCGACTTTGCTAAAATTCTGAATTATTTCTAATAGCTTTTTAGCAGAGTCTTTGGGGTTCTCTAAGTATACCATCATGTCATCTGCGAAAAGTGACAATTTGATTTCTTCATTTCCTACTCTAATTCCTTGAATCTCTTTCTCGGCTCTTATTGCCAAGGCTAGAGTTTCTAGTACTATATTGAATAGTAATGGTGATAGTGGGCAACCTTGTTTCACTCCTGATCTTACAGGGAAAGGTTCTAGTTTATCACCATTACATATGATGTTTACTGAAGGTTTTAAATATATGCTCCTTATTATTTTAAGGAATAGTCCATTTATTCCTATACTCTCAAGCGTTTTTAGTAGGAATGGATGTTGGATTTTATCAAATGCTTTTTCTGCATCTATTGAGATGATCATATGGTTTTTATTAATTTGATTATTAATATGGTCAATTATACTAATAGTTTTCCTAATATTAAACCAGCCCTGCATTCCTGGTATAAATCCCACTTGGTCATAGTGTATTATCCTGGGGATGATTTTCTGAAGTCTATTTGCTAATATCTTATTTAAGATTTTAGCATCAATATTCATTAAGGAAATTGGTCTATAGTTTTCTTTCTCAGTTTTCAATCTACCTGGTTTGGGTATCAGTACCATGTCTGTGTCATAGAAGGAATTTGGTAGGACTCCTTCAATCCCTATTTTTTCAAATAGTTTACATAGCATTGGAGTTAGTTGTTCTTTAAATGTTTGGTAGAATTCACCTGTAAATCCATCTGGTCCTGGGGACTTTTTCTTAGGAAGTTGGTTAATAGCTTGGTCTATTTCTTTTTCTGAGATGGGACTATTTAGATTACTTACTTCTTCCTCTGTTAATCTGGGCAAGCTATATTTTTGAAGGTATTCTTCCATTTCATTTAAGTTATCGAATTTATCGGCATAAAGTTGAGCAAAGTAGCTCCTGACTATTGTTCTAATTTCCTCTTCATTAGTGGTGAGTTCACCCTTTTCATTTTCAAGACTATCAATTTGCTTTTTCTCTTTCCTTTTTTTAATCAGGTTTACTAAGGGTTTGTCTATTTTGTTGTTTTTTTTCATAGAACCAACTCTTAGTTTTATTAATTAATTCAATAGTTTTTTTACTTTCAATTTTATTAATCTTACCTTTTATTTTGTGAATTTCAAGTTTTGTGTTTGTCTGGGGGTTTTTAATTTGTTCCTTTTCTAGCAATTTTAGTTGTAAACCCAATTCGTTGGCCCTCTCTTTCTCTATTTTATGCAAGTAGGCCTGTAGAGATATAAAACTTCCCCTTATTACTGCTTTGGCTGTATCCCACACATTTTGGTATGATGTCTCATTATTGTCATTTTCTTGGGTGAAGTTATTAATTATGTCTATGATTTGCTGTTTTACTCAATCATTCTTTAGTATAAGATTATTTAGTTTCCAATTATTTTTTGGTCTCTTTTCCCCTGGCTTTTTATTAAATGTTATTTTGATTGCATTATGGTCTGAAAAGGATGCATTTACTATTTCTGCCTTACTGCATTTGATTTTGAGGTTTTTATGCCCTAGTATATGATCAATTTTTGTATAGGTTCCATGAACTGCTGAGAAGAAAGTATATTCCTTTCTGTCTCCATTTAGCTTTCGCCAAAGATCTATCATATCAAACTTTTCTAGTATTCTATTTACCTCTTTGACTTCTTTCTTATTTATTTTGTGGTTTGATTTATCTAATTCTGAGAGTGCAAGGTTGAGATCTCCCGCTATTATAGTTTTGCTATCTATTTCCTCTTGCAGCTCTCTTAATTTCTCTTTTAAGAATTTAGATGCTGCACCACTTGGTGCATATATGTTTAATATTGATACTGCTTCATTATTGATGCTGCCCTTTAGCAGGATATAATGCCCTTCCTTATCTCTTTTAATTAGATCAATTTTTGTTTTTGCTTGATCTGAGATGAGGATGGCTACTCCTGCTTTTTTGGTTTTGCCTGAGGCATAATAGATTCTGCTCCACCCTTTTACCTTTAGTTTGAATGTCTCACCCTGTTTCAGGTGTGTTTCCTGTAAACAACATATAGTAGGATTCTGACTTTTAATCCAGTCTGCTAACTGCTTCCTCTTTATGAGGCAGTTTGCCCCATTCACATTTATGGCTAGAAGGACTAATTCTATATTGCTTGCCATCCTATTAACCCCTGCTTATGCTTTTCCCCTTTCCTTCCCTTTTACCCTCCTATCCAGTATTAAACTGGTGAACACCACTTGCTTTTCACAGCCCTCCCTTTTTAGGATCCCTCCCCCACCTTAAAGATCCTCCCCTTATTTTACCCCTTTTCCTCGAAATTACTGTATTCCCTTCCCCTTAGCTTACTCCTTCCCTTTCACTTTTCAATGAAGTGGAAGAAGTTTCACCATAAATCGAATATGTCTATTGATACACGCTATGTTCATCTCCCTCCTTTCTTTCTCTCAGATATAATAGGTTACCTTTGCCTCTTCATGAGATGTAGTACCACCACTTTACACTTTTTTATGATATAATCTCCTTTCCACCTCTAGTTTCTAAGACAAATTGTACATATGTTCTTTACATATTTTTTTGACAGAAGTATAGTTCTCAAGATTTCTTTTTACCTTTTTAGAAATCTCTTGAGTTCTGTATTTGAAGATCAAACCTTTTATGTAGGTCTGGTTTTTTCATCAAAAATAGATGGAATTCATTTATTTCGTTAAATGTCCATCTTCTTCCCTGGAAAACAATGCTCATTCTTGCTGGGTAAGTTATTCTTGGCTGCATACCAAGTTCCTTAGCCTTTCGGAATATCATGTTCCAGGCCCTGCGTTCTTTTAATGTGGACACTGCTAGATCCTGCATTATCCTTATTGTGGATCCTCCATATCTGAATTGTTTTTTTCTAGCAGCTTCCAATATCTTTTCCTTTGTCTGATGGTTCTTGAACTTGGCCACTATATTTCTTGGCGTTTTGATTTTAGGGTCCCTTTCAGTAGGTGATCGATGAATTTTTTCAATGTCTATTTTACCCTCTGTTTCCAGAATGTCTGGGCAGTTCTCTTTGATAATTTCCTCGAAAATGGTGTCCAAGCTCTTTTTTTCCTCCCATTTTTCAGGGAGTCCGATTATTCTCAAATTGTCTCTCCTGGATCTGTTTTCCAGGTCTGTTGTCTTTCTGGTAAGGTACTTGACAGTCTTTTCAATTGTTTCATTTCTCTGGTTTTGCTTGACTCCCTCTTGGTTTCTCCTTGAGTCATTCATTTCTACTTGTTCCAGTCTAATTTTCAATGATGTATTTTCTTCACTCACTTTTTTTATATCTCTTTGTAATTGTCCAATTGAGTTTTTATCTTCTATGGAATTTTTTTCCATTTTATCCATTTTATTTTTTAGAGAGCTGATTTCTTTTTCCAGCTCACTAATCCTGTTTTCCTTGGAGTTGTTTACCTTTTCCAGCTCACTAATCTTGTTTCTCAATGATTTGATCTCTTTATCCACTCTGTCTTTGAATGCATGGGATGACTTCTCCAGGCTCTCTTGCCAAGCTTCCCTTTCCTTTTCCCATTTCTCTTCCAGCTCTCTTGTGAGAGCCTTTTTGATTTCCTCTATGAGGTTCTTTTGTATTGAGGAGCAGCTTATATCCCTCCCAGGGGATACATCTGGGGACAGTCTGTTCCTAGTCTCCTCAGCATTTGAAGTCTGCTCCCTCTCCACACAGAAGCTGTCAATGGTTAGAGCCCTTTTGAATTTTTTGTTCATTTTGTCAGAGCAGGAATGGAAGAAAATAAATTGACAAGAGAAACAGTTGGTCTGTTTTGCGGGGGATGGGGCTGTATGGTATTAATGGGCTTCCTCTACAGACTGGGGGTAGGGCAGCAGAGAGCCACTAACAGAACAGCAATGACTGTACTGAGTCTGCGCTCAGAGGCTCGGAGAACGCACCGAGTCAGTCCAGGTGGGGGTTGGGGGTGGCCAGGCTCTGAGAGACGCTGGCTTTCTGGGGTTTTAATCTTCACTTCCGGTGTTTACACCCTCTCTGCTGCTCCTGGCTTGCTGCCAAGACGGAGCATCCACACTGGTGCAAAAGCCCTTTCACAGAAACTGCAGAGATCACACCCCTCCCCCTCCAGTCTGAGCTGTGTGAGCTGCCTGTCTTGCTCTGGCTGCCTGCCCTCAGTCTGCGCCCAGTCTGATTGACCCCCGAGCAAACACAGACCTTTTCTGGCGACTTTCAAGGATGTCTTCTCTTGGTGATTATTTGTGGATTTCTTTCTGGGTCAAGCATTAAGTCAGAGGCTTGTCATGAAGTAAGTTCTGAGAGAAAACGAGGAGCTCAAGCAGCTGTCTGCCTCCACGCTGCCATCTTGGCCGGAAGTCCTAAATTTATTTTTAAAAAGTTTGGGAATAGGGTACAAGGAATGGAGTCAAAAGAAGGCTCATCTTCCTAAATTCTAATCTGGCATCAGATGTGTGTCCCATAGCAAGTCAATCAATCCCATTTGTCTCAGTTTTCTCATTTAGGAAAGGAGCTGAAGAAGGAAATGTTGAACCTCCCAGTATCTTTCCCAGGAAAATCCCAAATGGGGTCACAAAGGGTCAGACACAACTGAAAATGACTGAATAATAACAACAAAAAATTAATTAAAAAAAAAGAAAAAGAAAAAAGAAAGGGTAGCAATTAGGATCTCAGACAAAGCAAAAAATCTAAGTAAAAAAATAATTGGGGAAACTATATATTACTAAAAGATACCATAGACAAGGAAGTAATTTTAAAATATAACAAGTTTCTCCGACAAAAGGCCTCATTTCTTATGGAACTGAGTCAGATAAATAAAAAATAAGAACCACTGCCAATTAATATTGTCAAAGGACATAAACAGGCAATTTTCACAAGAAGAAATAAAAGCTGTAGCCATTTTTTTTAAAATGTTCTATTGATTAGAGAAAAGAACATTAACGGAATTCAAAGGTATCATTTTACACCCATCAGACAAGACAAATGCTAAAGAGAATGAGGGGAAAATAAGGACACAGATAAGTTGTTGGTGACACAGTGAACTGGTTCAACCATTTTGAAGAACAATTTTGAACTAGACCAATTATACAATTGTAGATACCCTTTAATCCTACAATATCACTATCAGGTCTATGTATCAAAGTGACCATAGAAAAAAGAAAAGGTCATAGATGTACAAAAACATTTAGTGGCAAAGAATTGGAAATCAAGGGAATTACTTATCAATCGAAGAATGGCTGAACAAGTTGTAGTATCTAATTGTGATGGAGTACTATGTGCTGTGAAAAATAATGAGGTGGGTGGCTTTAGAAAAACATAACAAAACTTGTGTAAACTAAGGCAAAGTGAAATTAGAAGAACTGGGAAATCATTATATACAGCAGCAGCAATGTTGCTAATGATGATCAATTGTGAAAGACTTTGCTATTTTGATCAGTTCAATGATCCAAGACAATTTCAAAGATGTATGATGAAAAAATGGCACCCACCTCCAGAGAGAAAACTGATTAAGTGATTAATAATGGTACAATAATGTTCTCACTTTATTTTTCTTGCTTTTTCTTGAAACTGATGAAGGAAGGAAGGAAAGAAAGAAAAAAAGAAAGAAAGGAAGAAAAGAAAGAAAGATAGGAAGGACGGAAGGAAGGAGGGAGGAAAGAAGAAGGGAGGAAGAGAGGGAGGGAGGGAAGGAAGGAGAGAGGAAAAGAAAGAGGGTGGGTGGGATGAAGAGAGGGAGGGTAAGAGGAAGGGAAGACGGAAGAAAAAGAGAAGAAGAAAAGAAAAAATAAGGAAGAATCAAAAAAGAACCTTGACCACAAAAAAACTACTATGATGATGATAGAGAAGAGCAAAATACCAACTCAGAAGAGGACAAAATGTCTACATGCAAAACGTCAAAGAAGGATACAAATTGGTCTCAAGCCCAAAGAGTCTTCTTGGAAGAACTAAAAAAAAAAAAAATTTAGAGTCAAATAAGAGAGGTAGAAGAAAAATTAAAGAAAGAAATGAAAGGTAGGCAAGAGAGAATCAACACCTTGGAAAAGGAAAGAAAAATTGACTGAAGAAAATAACACCTTTAATAGAATTAGCCAAATGAAAATGGAAATACAAAAGTTAACTGAAGAAAATCATACACTAAAAACTAGAATTGGACAAATGGAAGCTAATGACTCCATGAGACATCAAGAATCAGTCAAACAAAAAAAAAAAAAAAAAAAAAAAAAAAAAAAAAAAAAGAAAGAAAAAAAAGAAAAAGAAAGAAATATTTAAAAAAATCATAACGATTTATACACAGCTTTATTTTGATATTTTGATGAACCTGTGATCTCATCAATGAGCATTCAACAATGTATGTTGCAACCTATCCATGCCTGCCATGCAAGTATTTTTATGATCATAATTAACAAAAGAGGCAAACTCAAGTGAAGTGTCTTAAAATTATAGAAAAAGATGTCATATAGTTCAGAACAAGAAATCTCTGTTGGAAGGGAATTCTAAAGTCATTTAATCCAAACTATATCTAAACAGGAATCCTTTCTATAATACAACTAGTCAATCATCATACAAAATTTGCTTAAGTATATCTAGTGAGATATTTGATCTATTATTTTTCAGGACACCCATGTTTTTCTTTACCAATTGTATATTTCCCCTATCACACTAAATTTAACGTCAGGAAGACATGGGTTAATAGCTCATTTCAGTCAGATACTTACTAGCTAGCTGTGTGATTTTGGATAAATTAATTAAAACACTTTGATTTTCTCTTATGTAAAATTAGGGGCTCATTCTTCATATCTATGATTTCTTCTGCCCCTAAATCTATTATCCTATGTGACAACCCAATACTTTGCTGTTCTTCAGTTGTTTCAGTCATAGCCAACTCTTCATGACTCCATTTGTAATTTTGTTTGTTTGTTTGTTTGTTTTGATATTAGGTGTCTGGACCTGCTCACTGGAGAATTTTGGTACCAGCCCTAATCCTGAGCATGGCTAAGAAATGAAGAGGTGGAGCTCATGAAGTTGGTCAAACAGGAGTCCATTTATTCAAAATTCTCTTAGCCTTATATACCCTAATATACTTACATAACTTCAATTTAACAATTTCTCTGCTAGGCATGAATTCCAAGAGATTTTTTTATAAAGGAAAAGGAGAGAGAGAGAGAGAGAGAGAGAGAGAGAGAGAGAGAGAGAGAGAGAGAGAGAGAGAGAGAGAGAGATACAAAAATATTTATATCAGCTTTTTTCTTGGGGTAACAAATTAAAAAGTATCTATTCCATCATTTGAGGAATGGATGAATAAATTATGGTATGTGATTATGATGGAATGCTATTGTTCTTTAAAAAATTTTGAGAGGATGCTTTCAGAAAAAAGTCTCTCATAAACCCATGTAAAATGAAATGTACTGTGTACAAAATAATAACAATGTTGTGGGATGATCAGTTATGAATGAATTTGCTATTCTCACCAATACAATGATCCAATGATTTTTATAATGAAAAATGCTATCCATACCCAAAGAAAGAACTGATTGTATCTGAATGTAGATTTAGAGGGAACTTAAGAAGTAAAGAAGTTTAGAAAAGCTACTGTAACAAGTTAATTGTTAATCAGAGAATAAAAGCTTTTCCACAGTGCAGTTTGGGGCCATTTTTTCCCATTCAACAGGACATTAAGAGGAGCAAAACAGGGGACTGGTAAGGAAAACTCAGGATTGGAATTTGCAAAGTTATACACACTAATAGGGTAATTAGTTAAAGAAATCAAGAATAAAAATGTGTAGTTGAATGAAAGAACTTCCCAACTATAAGAGTGTTATAAAAATGGGATTGATTGCTTTGAAAGGTATTGAAGTAACCCAAAACTGAAGATATTCAAGTAGATAATGGATGGATTGGACTAGATAATCTCTAAAAACTGTTTCAAGTCTGAGACTATAACTACACAATGAGTTTAAGATTTCAGCAGGACATTCAGAAATATCCAAAAAGCAGTTAGAAATTTTAGTCTAAAGCACGGAAGAGAGTGAAGAATTCTCATTATTTGTAGGTTAGTGAATTTACAGGATTAGTTGATAGCCTCATCTATAAAGAAAGAACAGAAGTGGATCCATTATCCTGATTGATATATGGACAACTCCCTTCTCCCTTAGTTCAACTGAGACAAGGTAAGAATTTTTTTCCCTTAAAAATTAAATTCTGAAATTAGCCTACTCATCATTTCTTGTAGGACAATAGTATTCAATAGGACAATGTGAATGTAATTACATTCACATTACCGCAGCTTAATCCACAAAATAAATTTTTACTTTAAATAAATTTAAATAAGAAACATCTTAAAATATCACATTGTTTAAAATTTTATTTTAAATTTTGATTAAATTAATTTGAAAAAAACTTTCTTACCTTTCAATTTCTGTATATTTTTTCAAATTTTGTGGCTATAATATTTTGTACAGTTGTAGAATCAGTGTATAAATTTTTCTTTTGATTCTCTTTTGTGCTATATCACTTAACAAGTTTATGTTTCTCTTTTCAGAATTCATTTATTTTTTTTTTATCACAGCACAGAAACACTCTATTGCTTTCATGTCATGTTCAACCTTCTCCAATAATTGTTTGCATGAATTATTTCCAATGTTATTATTACAAATTAACATTTAATAATTATAATAATAAATGAATATTTTTGTAAGTCCAAGAATATAAGCAGTTATTCAGCTCTAATTTTTTCCAGGGTCATAGAACCTATTTGGGCAGTAAAAAAAAAAACAAAACCTATTGTTCAAATCAAATTAATTCCTTCACCTTTAATTTCCCCCAAACTTTTATTTCCATCCCACTCAATTCAACCCCACCCACAATATCATCTTCAAAATCTACTGGGTTCTTTAAAGTATTTATTCCATAGATAACAAACTTGCTTTTATTTTAAAACCTTTTCTCTTATCATCCTTTCATCATGTTAAATACACCCAAAACTTAGTACTTACCTAATGATAAAGCTTCCCTAAGTACTCTTTCCAAAATTGGTTCACTCATGCCCTTGATTCACTGATAATGGTATATAAGCCAGAATACTCCTCTACTCCCCACTGCCATTTTGAAATTATCCTTTTGCTATCATTACTCTTTAACTTCTTTTAAATTCACTCAATGTGTGGATGACCAACAATTGGAGAATATTTGAATAAGTTGTGGTAATGTGAATGCAATTGAATACTATTGTCCTATAAAAAATGAAGAGCAGGCTAATTTCAGAAAAACCTGGAAGGATTTACATGAACTGATGCTAAGTGAAGTGAGCAGAATCAGGAGAACATGGTACATAGTAACAAAATTGTGTAATGGTCAACTATGATAGACTTAGCTCTTTTCATCAAAGCAGTGATCCATGAAAATTCCAACAGACTTGGAATGGAAAATGCTATCCATACTCCAAAGAAGGAGAGTAAATACAGATTGAAGCATGACATTTTCAGTTTTTTGTTATATTTTCCTCGTTCTGATTTTTTTTTCACAATGGGACTAATATGGAAATATGTTTTAAATGATTATACATGTATAACATATCATCTTGCTTGCTGCCTTGGGAAGTGGGGGGGGAGGGAAGTTAAAGATTGTCATTCAAAATCTTACAAAAATAAATGTTGAAATTAACTTTACATGTAAGTGGGGAAAATACTATTAATTAAAAAAAAAAAAAACCAATTCACTCAATCTAAATATATCACCCAAACAAGATTCTAGTAACTGCTATATACACATACTGCCAGAACACTTCTTCCTTTCTCAAAAAGTTTAGAGCTTGGCCCACAGTCTTTCTTTGCCAACTCCTATCCTCAGAATATATATATATATATATATATATTCATTTTTTAAATTTTGTTTTTTATTAATTTTTATAATTATAAGATTTTCTTTGACAGTACACATGCATAGGTAATTTTTTTTTTTTTTACAATATTATCCCTTGTACTCCCTTCTGTTCCGAGTTTTTCCCCTCTTCCCTCCACCCCCTCCCCTAGATGGCAGGCATTCCCATACATATTAAATATCTTATAGTATATCCTAGGTACAATATATATGTGCAGAACCGAATTTTGTTGTTGTTGTTGTTGCAAAGGAAGGATTGTATTCACAAGGTAAAAATAATCTGGGAAGAGAAACAGAACAAGACAAAAACAAAACAAAAAAAAAAAAAAACAATGCTCACAGTTTACACTCATTTCCCAGTGTTCCTTTTCTGGATGTAGCTGATTCTATCCATCATTGATCAATTGGAATTGGATTAGCTCTTCTCTATGTTGAAGATATCCACTTCCATCAGAATACATCCTCATACAGTATCATTGTTGAAGTGTATAATGATCCCCTAGTTCTGCTCGTTTCACTCAGCATCAGTTGATGTAAGTCTCTCCAAGCCTCTCTGTATTCATCCTGTTGGTCATTTCTTACAGAACAATAATATTCCATAATATTCATATACCATAGTTTACCCAACCATTCTCCAATTGATGGACATCCATTCATTTTCCAGTTTCTAGCCACTATGAAAAGGGCTGCCACAAACATTTTGGCACATACAGGTCCCTTTCCCTTCTTTAGTATTTCCTTGGGGTATAAGCCCAGTAGTAGTACGGCTGGGTCAAAGGGTATGCACAGTTTGATAACTTTTTAGGCATAATTCCAGATTGCTCTCCAGAATGGTTGGATTCTTTCACAACTCCACCAACAATGCATCAGTGTCCCAGTTTTCCCACATCCCCTCCAACATTCATCATTATTTGTTCCTGTCATCTTAGCCAATCTGACAGGTGTGTAATGATATCTCAGAGTTGTCTTAATTTGCATTTCTCTGATCAATAATGATTTGGGACACTCTTTCATATGAGTGGAAATAGTTTTAATTTCATCATCTGAAAATTGTTCATATCCTTTGACCATTTATCAATTGGAGAATGGCTTGATTTCTTATAAATTAAAGTCAATTCTCTGTATATTTTGGAGAGGAGGCCTTTATCAGAACCTTTAACTGTAAAAATGTTTTCCCAATTTGTTACTTCCCTTCTAATCTTGTTTGCATTAGTTTTGTTTTGTGCAGAAACTTTTTAATTTTGTGTAATCAAAATTTTCTATTTTGTGATCAATAATGGTCTCTAGTTCTCCCTTGGACACAAACTCCTTCCTCCTCCACAAGTCTGAGAGGTAAACCATCCCATGTTCCTCCAATTTGTTTATGATTTCGTTCTTTATGCCTAAATCTTGGACCCATTTTGATCTAATCTTAGTATGTGGTGTTAAATGTGGGTCCATGCCTAGTTTCTGCCATACTAATTTCCAGTTTTCCCAGCAGTTTTTGTCAAATAATGAATTCTTATCCCAAAATTTGGGATCTTTGGGTTTGTCAAAGATTAGATTGCTATTTTTATTCACTATCTTGCCCTGTGAACCTAACCTATTCCACTGATCAACTAGTCTATTTCTTAGCCAATACCAAATGATTTTGGTGACTGTTGCTTTATAATACAGTTCTAGATCAGGCACAGCTAGACCACCTTCACTTAATTTTTTTTTCATTACTTCCCTTGAAATTCTCGACCTTTTGTTGTTCCATATGAATTCTGTTGTAATTTTTTCTAGGTCATTAAAATAGTTTCTTGGGAGTCTGATTGGTATAGCACTAAATAAATAGATTAGTTTAGGGAGTATTGTCATCTTAATTATATTCGCTCAGCCTATCCAAGAGCACTGAATGTCTTTCCAATTATTTAAATCTGACTTTATTTTTGTGGCAAGTGTTCTGTAATTTTGCTCATATAATTCCTGACTTTTCTTTGGTAGATATATTCCCAAATATTTATACTATCAACCGTTATTTTGAATGGAATTTCTCTTTGTATCTCTTGCTGTTAGGAGTCAGATTATTAAGGGTTTTAAAAGACAGAGTATTTTATGTTTGATCCTTCAGATAATAGGGATTCACTGAAGTTTATTGAGAGTATGGGAGTGGATGACATAGTTAGACCTTCAATATAGGAAAATAATTTTGGTAGATGAATAGAGGCTGGAATGGAGTGGGGAGACTTGAGGCAAGGAAACCAGCCAGAAGGCTATTACAGTATATGGTGTAAAATGATAAGGGCTGTATCAGGAGTTTGGCAGTGTCAAAGGTGAGAAAAGGTCATATATAATACATGTTTCAAAAAGTAGACAGATCTTGGCAATAGATTGAAAATAGAGGGTGAGAGAATGTTGGGAGTCAAGGATGACATCTAGGTTCTGAGCCTAGGTGACTGATAGGATGATAATACTGAAATTGAAAAGAAGGAAAGATTTGGGAGAAAATATAAGTTTTAGACATGTAGAGTTTAAGATACATTTCAAGATGTCCAATTCAGTAGGAAGTGAGAATCTGGAGGTCATAGGAGATGTTAGAGCTAGAAATGTAGATCGGAGGATCATCTGTTTAGAGATTATAATTGAATCAATGAGATTTGAAGAAATCATTAATTGAAATAGTAAAAGAGGAGAGAAGAAGAGGATTCAGAACAGTTGTGATGGGAGACACCCATTATTAGCAAATATAACTGAAATAAAAATACTGAGAAGTGGTTAGGCAGAACAAGAAAAGAATGAATTAAAAAAAAAAAGACCAAATATATAGAGAATAGAGTATGAAAAAGAAAAAAAAAAACTGATGTAAGGTGTCACAAGTTGAAGAAAGACCACAAAGGATGAGGATTCAGAATAGGCCCTTGGATTTGGCAATAAAAATCATTAGTAACTTCAGAAAGAGAGATACTTATGTGAGAGTTTTTTGAAGATAGGGAGGGATGAATAAAGATATAGATAGAGATTGGGAGACATTGAACATTAATAAGACAGTGAAGATAATAGAAGGAGTAAAGTATGGGATAAGATGGGATGGAAATTGTTGATCTTGCTAAGAATAAGGGATAAAAACTTTTTCAAATAAGACAAGGGTAAAAGGGGGGATAGAGGCTATGATATGAGATGAGATATAAGGGAGAAATGGAAGCCCTCCGCTAATTGCATTTAAAAATTTTAAATTAAAATAGGAGACCCAGTCCTTACCAGGGAGGGTATGAGTGAAAGAGACTGGGCTAAGGATGAAAAAAAGGGAGAAGGGAACATTTATCATTAAGTGATAACCACTTTATAAGTACTATTTCATCTAATCCTCACAATAATATCCTTGTGAGACAAGTACTATTATTACCCCGTTTTACTTTTGAGGAAACTGCGGCAAACAGAGGTTTAGTGACTTAGCTAGAATTACACAATGTCGGAGGTCATATATGAACTCAGATATTCCTGACTCCAGGTCTAGCAGTTTATCTATTCAGTTATATAACTGCTTACTAGGCATGAAAAAAAGCTTAGAAAAGTTACTGTGGTGAGCTGGATAAGAACTGTATTAGAATTGTCTTGCTGCAAATGAGGTGTCATTTGAGATTACAAAACATTAATTTGTAACACTAAGCACAATTCTGTGATTTTCTTCAGCTTCACTGAGTAATGTGAACAGGAAAAGACAAATTATGGTGAAAACAGTACAGATCTGAGGCTTTGCAGGGCAAGACTGATAAAAAAGTAAGGGACTTGAAAGAAGATAGAGTGGAGTTGATCAAGAGGTCATGATGAGTACAGCCAATGCAGTGAAGTTGGACTGAGAAAGAACTGAAGGTGGAATGGATTGGAAATTATAGTGAGAACAAGGTCAGGGCTTGCAAGGTAAAGGGAAAGATAGAATGACAACAGTTTATGATCTTATAAAGGAATTTTAGAGTTCATGAGGAAGGGAAATGGAAAAATTGAGAGAGAGTTATAGCAAATCAAAGGTCTTACCATTTGATCTTGGGTGGAATAGAAGAATACTAGTTATAAGACATGCATAGCTTGAAGAGCTGGGTCCTTGGGGTGTTTGCTGGAGTATGAATATACATATATATATATATATATATATATATATAGGACCCACATTTAACACCAATACTAAGATTAGATCAAAATGGGTCCAAGATTTAGGCATAAAGAACGAAATCATAAACAAATTGGAGGAACATGGGATGGTTTACCTCTCAGACTTGTGGAGGAGGAAGGAGTTTGTGTCCAAGGGAGAACTAGAGACCATTATTGATCACAAAATAGAAAATTTTGATTACACAAAATTAAAAAGTTTCTGCACAAAACAAAACTAATGCAAACAAGATTAGAAGGGAAGTAACAAATTGGGAAAACATTTTTACAGTTAAAGGTTCTGATAAAGGCCTCCTCTCCAAAATATACAGAGAATTGACTTTAATTTATAAGAAATCAAGCCATTCTCCAATTGATAAATGGTCAAAGGATATGAACAATTTTCAGATGATGAAATTAAAACTATTTCCACTCATATGAAAGAGTGTTCCAAATCACTATTGATCAGAGAAATGCAAATTAAGACAACTCTGAGGTATC
Source organism: Sminthopsis crassicaudata (assembly GCF_048593235.1). NCBI lineage: Eukaryota > Metazoa > Chordata > Mammalia > Dasyuromorphia > Dasyuridae > Sminthopsis > Sminthopsis crassicaudata. The sequence goes on along the minus strand of NC_133618.1, from coordinate 343,439,609 downwards.
ATTACACACCTGTCAGATTGGCTAAGATGACAGGAACAAATAACGATGAATGTTGGAGGGACTGTGGGAAAACTGGGACACTGATGCATTGTTGGTGGAGTTGTGAAAGAATCCAACCATTCTGGAGAGCAATCTGGAATTATGCCCAAAAAGTTATCAAAATGTGCATACCCTTTGACCCAGCCGTACTACTACTGGGCTTATACCCCAAGGAAATACTAAAGAAGGAAAAGGGACCTGTATGTGCCAAAATGTTTGTGGCAGCCCTTTTCATAGTGGCTAGAAACTGGAAAATGAATGGATGTCCATCAATTGGAGAATGGTTGGGTAAACTATGGTATATGAATATTAAGGAATATTATTGTTCTGTAAGAAATGACCAACAGGATGAATACAGAGAGGCTTGGAGAGACTTACATCAACTGATGCTGAGTGAAACGAGCAGAACTAGGGGATCATTATACACTTCAACAATGATACTGTATGAGGATGTATTCTGATGGAAGTGGATATCTTCAACATAGAGAAGAGCTAATCCAATTCTAATTGATCAATGATGGATAGAATCAGCTACATCCAGAAAAGGAACACTGGGAAATGAGTGTAAACTGTGAGCATTGGTTTTTTGTTTTTTTTTTTGTCTTGTTCTGTTTCTCTTCCCAGATTATTTTTACCTTGTGAATACAATCCTTCCTTTGCAACAACAACAACAACAAAATTCGGTTCTGCACATATATATTGTACCTAGGATATACTATAAGATATTTAATATGTATGGGAATGCCTGCCATCTAGGGGAGGGGATGGAGGGAAGGAGGGGAAAAACTCGGAACAGAAGGGAATACAAGGGATAATATTGTAAAAAAAAAAAAAAAAATTACCTATGCATGTGTACTGTCAAAGAAAATGTTATAATTATAAAAATTAATAAAGAACAAAAGAAAAAGAAAAATAATAATAATCTGACTCCTGTTTATCTTTCCAGTTTTATCACACTTTACTCACTTTCACCTACTATATGATTCAGTGACACTAGCCTTCTACCTCTGGACTCCATGAATTTTCATTAGCTGTCCTTCATGCTTAAAATTTTCTCCTCCACACCTCCTCTTCCTGGTTTGTCTTGTTTCCTTCAAATTTCAGCTCAAATACTGCTTTCTACAAGAAGCCTTTCCTGTTTCCTACACACACACCTTATGCTAGTGCCTTCCATCTCAGCTCAATTTACATACATATCTTACATATACATATTTGGTTGTATGTCATCTTCATCCATTAGATTGTGAGCTCCTTGTCAAACATAAACTATTCTTTTTATTTCCTTTGTATCTTTAAGATATATTAGTATCTAGTACATTACTCACCCATAGAAGATGCTTAATAAATGTTTGTTGACGATTTTATTCCATGGTCATGTGAGAATTTAATTTCATTTTTTTATTTAGCTTTATCAATATATTGAACTTAAAGATGTTAGTTCAGTGTGACTTTATTTTGCATTTCTATGGTTAGTGAATCTGGCTATTGATAATTTGTGTTTTTTCTACCAATTCTAGTTTTTAGCAAAAACTAACTTGAATTAGATAAACTGAATGAAGACCTTTCATAAGAAAAGTTCATAAGAACCCTAATTATAACTTGAAACTTTGCAATGACAAGTTGTATTATAGCCCAAATCTGCAGACATTTGATTATCTTAGATAAATATATATTTCCCTCCTATCCCTCCTCTCCCAACTTTTTCATTAACATTAAACTCCTAATATGGTAAAGAGTGTGTCATTTGCTAGTATTCTTTGTCTCTGGGTAAATTAGAATGTAAGTCCAAACTCCCAGCTGGTGGGAAGAAGGCCAAGGAAGGAAGATGGGCAGTTTTCCACTTTAAGGTCTATATAAACTTGCATTTTGCAGCTTACACTTTGAACTCTTTTACTAATAACATCTTGTCTATTGGGAGTTGCCCTTTCTTGTGAAACTGGAATAAATCCTTTTTGTTTTTTACTTTGAGAGTCTCTGATTTTAATTTTGGTAAGGTTCACTGTCCCACACAGTTTTGGGAGCCTCTCCTGGATAATTCCTGTTTGTGAGGGGTCTCTTTTGAATCCTTATGGGCAGGTACCTTCTGAAGAGTTTTTTGGTGGTCCTTGGACTTAGCTCTGGAACTTCTGATCCAAAGAGGGAAATTCCCTTAGGGAGACACTCAGAGTAAACAAAAACAAAAGTAAATGGAGTACCAGACTGGGCTAGTGAAGATAGAGAATTAAGCCAAGGTTCAGCAGAAAAGGTCAAAGTTCAAAGTTCAGGAGAAAAGCCAAGGGAAAAAAGTTTGGAATAAATCACATAACCCAGGGAGGACAAGAAACTGGTGAGCTGAGGGGAGATTCTAAGTGGTTTGAGTCCATAAGAGTGGCCTGAGTGACTGGGATTGGGAGATTCTAAAGTGTATTTCTCTTTAATATAGGAAGACTCTAAGCAGCATGAATCCATAAGAGTTCTTCCATTTCCCTTTGGTAAAATCATATCAAAGGAGATAAGATACTGTGAACCATAGGAAAGGAACAATCTAAGGTGACTGGCTCTAAAACTTATCTAGTGTCCTGTAAAACAGCCCTTTAAGAAATAGGCTTAAGAATTGAGATGAAGTAAATACTGTTGTTTTCTTTAGGCAGATGCCCAAATTGAAGGAAATGTCTTCGGGCCCCAGGTCTGAATGTGCCAACAGTTGAATCTATACGTAAATTCAAAGGAGCCATTTAGTGAGTGTGCAGTCTTTTGGTTGCCAACTGCAGAACATTTTGTATTGGAGGAAGAGGAAAAAAGAGACCCCATCCTTGGAATCCCCTCTTCATCACCTCTCCTATACCTCTGGCTCCAGAACTCTCCTCCTCACCTCCACCCAAGGAGGGGGGAAGAATAGGAGCTTGATTGATTAAAAAAAGAGAAGGATTTAAAAGCAGTTTGTGTGTGTGTGTGTGTGTGTGTGTGTGTGTGTGTACCTGTGTTTTGTCTTCTGTGTTTCTCTTAGCTGTATTACAAAGAAAAAGATCTGGTCATTTGGGATTTAAAAGTTCTTGTTTTGTACATAATTGTACTTATGCAAATAGCTTTTAGATAGAGAAAAGAAGTGTTCTGAGATAGGGAAAGTTTTTGACTGTCACATCAAAAAGAAAAAAAATTGACATGTTTTAATAGATCTGAAATTGGCCAATTTGGGTCTACAGAAATAAAGTTATATAAGTGCTAGAACATTTTAGTAGATTCTGTTATGCCACAGTCTCCTTGAGCTGTTCTACCTCAGTTTCCCTGCACTAGTTTCCCTCATTGTCCTGACTGAGTTTCCCTGAATTGTTCTATCTCAGTTTCCTTAACTGTTCTGCCTCAGTCCCCTAAGTCGTAACCCCCCCCTCCCCCTGCTGGTTCATTAAGACTGAGGACCATTTGCTCTAAGGTTATAAATTGTCAATGAGAGAGGAGGAGCAGATCAGACTTTCTGGCTCCTAGCTCCTTCTGTCCCCAAGAATTTATGACACTGCCCCTCTAAAATATTCCAAAAGATAAAACTATCTCAGATACTTCACTGACATCTTTACTTCTGTTATTCAAACATTCTGACTCTGGCTTTTAGTAAAAATTTACAACTTCCCCCCATCCTGACAAGGCTTCTAATTTTCCCTCTCTTTTTCCTTTCCTTTGTCTGAAGAGCTATAAAAGTGTTCATCATTCCCCCATTCATTACTGGATACTTTGAGATGAGAGTCCTGTCCAGTCAATTAAACTCTCCAATTAATAAAATATTTAAAAAAAACTCTCTAATCTCTATCTTGCCTCAGTTTCTCCGGCATTACAATTCTGGAGCTTTTGAGACTAATCATTAAGTTGCTTGGCACTGTCTCTCAGTCAGCTAACTTGAGTCAGTCTATTGTATTTTTAAGTAGACCTATTTTACATGATTAAAAGCTTTCAGAAGGCCAGAAACTGAGACTTATCAAAAAAAAAAAAAAAAAAAAAAAACCTCTCTCTGGGATTTCCCATGCTTCTCTCCCTTGAAGAGGCCTGTCATGGCTATGCTGGTGTCCCTGGCTGGCCTGGATTCTTCTGAGGTTTGCCCTGGTGCCCCAATGCCTTCACCATGGCTCCTTGTCATTTCCAGTATGGAGAATGGGCTAGTCACTGGCCTCAGATCCCCAGTCTGACACCTGGATTCAAAATTCACCTATCTTCTTCCCTAGAGTCCTGAAGTCAATCAATTTCTTTTTCCTTTCTTTCTTTCTTTCTTTTTTTTTTTTTTTTTTTTTTTTTTTTTTTTTTTTTTTTGCTGAGGCAGTTGGGGTTAAGTGACTTGCTCAGAGTCACACAAACAGGAAGTGTTAAGTGTCTCAGGCCAGATTTGAACTTAGGTCTTTCTGACTGCAGCTCTGGTGCTCTATCCACTACACCAATTAGTTGCCCAATGTCAATTTCTTTTTTTTTTTAATAGCTTTTTACTTACAAGATATATGCATGGATAATTTTTCAGCACTGACCCTTGCAAAACCTTCTGTTCCAACTTATCATCCTTCCCTCCATCCCCTCCCCTAGATGGCAAGTAGACCAATACATGTTAAATATGTTAAAGTATATGTTAAACACAATATATTTATATATATTCATACAATTATTTTGCTGCACAAGAAAAATCAGACTTAGAAATAAGGTAAAAATAACCTGAGAAGGAAAACAAAAATGCAAGTGGACAAAAACAGATGGAGTGGAAATGCTATGTTGTGGTTCACACTCATTTCCCAGAGTTCTTTCACTGGGTGTAGCTGATTCTCTTCATCATTGAACAACTGGAACTGATTTGGTTCATCTCATTGTTGAAGAGAGCCACATCCATCAGAATTGATCATCATATAGTATTGTTGTTGAAGTATACAATGATCTCCTGGTTCTGCTCATTTCACTCAGCATCAGTTCATGTAAGTCTCTCCATCTCTCCAGGCCTTTCTGAAATCATCTTGCTAGTCATTTCTTACAGAACAATAATAGTCTATATCATTCATATCCCACAAAAAAAATTTACTAAATTGATGTTAAGATGTAAATTGTCTTGGACAAAATGTTTGCCTATTGCTTTGTTAAAAAATTAAAACTATCCCCAGAAGTAATCTGGAACTCTCCCCATATGAGATACTGTTTGGTTTACTTTATTTGGAAGAGGAAAAGGAAATACTTTCTTTTGAAACAAAGGATAAGTTTTTAAGGAATTATATTCTGGCAATATCCTCATTTCTTTCAGCCTTTAGGAAGCAAGGATTGCTGGCCCAGACGATTCTTTTGCAGTTTGAAGTTCCAGAAGACTGGATACTTACTAAGTCCTGGAAGGAGCAGAGGGGGAAGGACTTTACCGGTTGTTATTGATGACCAAGATTGCAGTCCGGAGTCTGAGAAGGACACTAGGGTTAAAGGGCATGTGGAGGAACCTTAAGAATGGATTGTTAAGGACAATTTATGAATTCTAAAATTGACTGCACCAGAGTAATTAGGAATGTTTTGGTGGGAGAAGAGATTAATTGTGCTTAGAGGAATTTTAACAATTATGGGTGTTGTACCTGTTTATATTTCCAGAAAAGTTTATAGAAGTTGAATTAACGTTTTTTAGGATGAAGAAATTATCAATGTCAATTCTGATAGGATTCTTTAAAACAAAATTAGGATAGTATATTCTATATTCTTCGTGAATTTTAATTGGTTGAATTAAATCATCTTAAAGCTATTCCCATGGGAAAGCTAGGTGGCGCAAGGGATAAAGCACCAGCCTTGAAGTCAGGAGGCTGTAGTGACCCTGGGCAAATTACTTAACCCCAATTGCCTCAGGGGGAAAAAAACTGTTCCTATTGTTTAGGGGGATTCTGAGAACAGTGGTTTATTATATTTTTGTCTCCTTGAACACAGTTATAAGTAAAATGATTTGTATAATGTTGAATATATAACAATCTACAATGTGAAGATAAGCTGTGAACTTTCTAGGACAAATCTCTTAATACTATCAATATAAGATTATAGTCAACATTTATTTATGATATGTGATCCTTGAGAGATAAATTTACCTGAAGATTTGATTAATGAGACTTGCTATTTGAGATAAAATCTCTTGAGACTGTATCTGATATTATTTGTAGTTTGAAATTCAGGTATAATTGTCTGATGGATCATCAAGTTAATAACCTGTGAAGTCTGAGGCTGGAGGCTCTCCACCAACCAACCTCCCTTCTCCTGGTCCTCCTCCAAAGTGACTCTGGTTTGTCTTACTCCACCCTCTAATCCCTCCTACAATTATCTGTATACACCAAAAGATCAAGCCACCATGGAATAGTAAGAAGGGCATTTTTCCATATGCTAATAGAGTATTGTCCAATAGGTAATTAGCTTTAAGTGCTCAGTTGTCTGATTCCAGTGCACTTAGTCAGAGTTTCAGCCCTTTACATCTCCCGCTTTCTTTTGTTTTAGAATACAAGTGGTCACACCATCCCTGACTTCTCAGGGAGATGAGAACCCCAAAAAGGAGGTGATCACACCCTCCCCGACTTCTCAAGAAGAGAGATAAGAAACACCAAAGGGAAATGGGGAGTGAAGGCAGATATTGTTAGCAGGTTTCTGGGATGAAGGGTGTTAAAAGAAACAGGTATGCACAAACCCACCAGCAGGGGAGGTGTTACACAAGCACATAGCAATAAAGCACAGGCTGCTAGTGATGACTCTCCCCACAGCCGGTGCAGGAGCAATGTGGTGTAACAAACAAGAATTGTACATGCAAGTAGTGATATAACAAACAATATAAATCAACATGGTATTGTAAAAGATTTCCAGAAGTCCTAGAAGGAAGTATGTAAATAACAATCACACATACTCTTCCTTCAGCAGCCAAGAGATAGTCCAAAACCAATCTATTGTCCATTGCTTCACATGTCAGGGAATCCAATGATTCCTACAGATTTTGAAATCCTGCAACACATCATTTCTCAGAAAATCCAATGATTCCTGAGGGTTTTCAAGTCCTGCAACAATCTTATCATGTTTCAGAGAATCCAATGATTTCTGAGGGTTTTGAAGTCCAACAATTTTTAATGTCCATGAGTCAAATGCCATAACTGCCAAGCTCTTTCAGTGTTGGGCACAATTAGCAACGGAACCACCTGACGTTTCTTGAGTCTTCTCCTTCGTTTCAAAGGTCTGTTCTGTCTCTCTCCAATGGACAAGGCGAATATGGCTTTTTGGCACCCATTTGATTCCGTCTCCATCTGTAGAAATACAAGCAAACCCTTTCCACCAAGCAGTTAACCTATCTGGTCCCTTCCATTCACCACTTTCTCAATCTCTCCACATCACTTGGCAATTATCTAAAGATAGTGGAACTGCTCACACTGGACACTGCCCTTCTGATGGGTTATAAAACCTGTCTGCCAGAGCCAGTGCATCTTTGTCAAAAATCAAGAAGTTAATAGTATAAAGAGCTAAATTTAAATGTTCTCTAGGGATACCTGTGGTTCCCCCTTTCTTTTTCTTTTGGAGGAGCATCTTAATGTCTCTGTTTCTCCTTTCTACCATTGCTTGTCTTTGAGGATTAAAGGGTATGCTAGTGGTGTGTAAAATTTTATACTGTGCACAAAAGAGTGAAAAATGTTTAGAAGTTTATGCAAGTCTATTATCTGTTTTTATTACTTGTGGCACACCCATAATTGCAAAAGCTTGTATAAGGATATCAGGCTATCTCTTTTGCTTCTGGTATTGCAAAAGTGAATCCTGAAAAGGTGTCTATCACAATATGGATAAAAATCAGATGACCAAAAGATTTATAATGGGTCACATCCATTTGCCAAATTTCAATGGGTCTCAAAACATGAGGGTTCTTCCCTGGAGGGTGTGTAGGAGTGTGGAAAGGAAGGTAAGCTGTACAGGCTTTTACTATGCTCCTAGCTTCCTCTCTTGTTATTCCAAATTATAAATGTAAAGTTTGAGTAGCCTGATGATATTTAGAATGAGATTCTTGAATCTTCTTGAATGGGCTTCTTGAAATAAAGGAATATTGGTCAACATGGTTAGAAAGCTATCTGCCTTTGAATTACTATCAAAAATAGGACCTGGAAGTCCACTGTGAGAGTGGACATGCAAGATATAAATCTTATCTTGATGCTTTCTCACTTCCTCTTGAAGTTCCTTAAAGAGCTGATATATATTGAAAGCTACAAATTTTATTTGGGCTGTGGCAATTCTTGTACCACACCTACTGAATGGGACGAATCACATATTATATTTGTATCTCCTGGATAATACATAAGAGCTAGAATGATTGCATACAATTCATTCTGCTGAGTGGACTGAAAAGGAGTTCTGACTACTCACTTTATAGTTAAGTCCACGAGAGTATACAGCACAAATATTATGTTTGGATGCATCTGTAAAGATAGTTAGTTGGTCCTTTAAATGGAACTTCAGAAACCTTTTCTTCAAGAATCCATCCCCAATTATGTAATAGTCTGGTTATCTTTAATTGACACCTGTATGTAAAATTTGGAACTGTGGCTAATAAAATTTGCCACTCTGGGATGGTTTCACAGCATATATTAATTTGTGCCTTAGTATAAAAGGTGTATATCTTGTCAGGTCTTGTCAGGTTTTATCCCAGATAATTGAACTGCTTGCTTAATGGCTTTTAATAAAACTCTAGGAGTTGAGGTGGAGCCAAGATGGCAGAGAAGACACACCCGATTTTCTAAGCTCCTCTCATACCCTTACAACCAATTATTAAGTTCAGCCTCAAAAATAGTGCTTGACTGGTAAAATTCATGAAGATTAGAAGTACAATAACTTACCAACAGAAGATACTCTGGAAGATTTCCAGAAAAGGTTTGTCCTAAGTAGCAGGAACAGACTAGCGCACACAGGGATAGAGCTAGAAACTGTCATATTGAGTGGACCCCACGGGAGTGACCTCTGTGGTTAGAAAACTTATGGAGATGACTCTGCCATAGGATGACTGCTCTGCTCTGCCTTGGTTGCAAAGCAGTAGACCAGCAGAGAAATTAAAGCCAAAGGTAGAGGATACTATTTAAAAAACACCAGAACCTAATAAAATCTGGCTATACTAACCCAAAACCAAAGTGACTATGCACAGACCACAGCACAGCTGTGCAGCTGCATTCTGCTGCACAGGCCTGGACAGTCACAAATCTGCATGGCAGGGGGGCACAGCCCAGGGCAGCCTCTAATTGGCATAGTATGGGGCTCAGCCTGGGGCAATAGAACTTCCGCAGAGCAACTGTAGTTCCCTGGGAAGAGCCACTTCCAGTGCCTTGCAGAACTATTCCAGGGCAACTGCTAAAACCCACAGCCCCACAGCGGGCTTTAGCTTGGGATAGTGGCACTTTCACTGCTCACCCTCTAGCCCCAGGGCAGTTGTTAATCCACACATCAGGGTTCTTCATTGGATACTTCTGCAGCTCAGCCTGTGCAGGCCTGAGTCACTTCTGATGGGGAACTTTTTCCCAGAGCACTCCTGTACCTCACTGCTCTTTGCAGCCCAGCTACTGTCCCAATATCTATTCTTGCTCTGCAGAGGAAGCTGGGAACCTCCTTGCCCTGAAAGCAGACCCTATAGGCTTTTAAAAAATGAGTAAAAAAAAAAAAAAAATCAAAAAGACTATCAATAGCTTCTATACAGAAACAGAGCGGGTTTTCAACACCTAGGAGACTAATAGCAAACAGTCTCCAGATGCAGTCTGGCCACAATCATACAAATCTCTCCTGGAAGAGACTATTAAAAATCTTAAAAGAGAGCTATAAGAAAAATGGGGAAAGGAAAGAGAAGCTATGCAAGAGAGTAACAACTTCCTGAAATGTGAATTGGAAAAGATAAAGAAATAGAAGGAAGTGCAGGCAAACAGAATTTGTGGATTGGAAAAGGTAAAAATCTCCCAGGAAAGTAGGATTTGAGAAGTGAAAAAGATAAAGAACTCAAAAGAAAGTAGGATTTGTGAGTTGGAAAAGATAAAGAACTCCCAAGAATTTAGGATTTGTGAATTGGAAAAAAGAAATAACTCACTAAAAAATTTTTTTTAAAAATTAGTGAAAAGGAAAAAAATTCCATGGAACAAAACAACTCATTTAAAAACTCAATTGGACATATAAAAAAAAGAAGTAAAAAAAACTTAATGAAGAAAATAACTCATTAAAAATCAGAAATGAATGATCCATTGAGACATCAAGAATCAGTCAAGAAAAATCAAAAAATGAAAAATTAGGAAAAATGTTAAATATTTACTTGGAAAAGCAACAGACCTGGAAAATAGATCTAGGAGAGATAAACTGAGGATTATTGGACTTCCTGAAAATTATGATAAAAAAAGAGCTTAGATACTATTTTACAGGAAATCATCAACTGTCCAGATATAATAGAATCAGAAGATAAAATAGGCATTGAAAGAATTCATCAAACACCTAAAAAAGACCCTAAAATAAAAACTCCAAGAAATATTGTGGCCAAATTTCAGAACTATCTGACTAAGGAAAAAATATTACAAGCACCCAGAAAAAAAAAAAACCAACTCAAATAGCAAGGTACCACAATAAGAATCCCTCAAGATCTGGTTGCCTCCACATTAAAGGATCGAAGGGCCTGGAATCTGATATTCCAAAAGGCAAAAGGACTTGGAATGCAGCCAAGAACAAACTACCTAGCTAAGCTTCCATGAAAGAAAATGGACATTTAATGAAACAGATTGAATTCCATTTGTTTCTAAGGAAAAAACCAGATATAAACAAAAATTTTGATCTCCAACCAGAGGATTCAAAAGAAGCAGAAAAAGGTAAAAAGAACTCTTGAGAACTGTATTTCTGTTGTGGATGTAAAGACTATATGTATAATTTGATTTTACTGATAAAACATAAAAAAAGGAAGTAGAAATGGAAAAGGGATACTGTCAGAAAAAGGGAAAAGGGGAGATAAAAAGAGGGAAACTACAACCCACGAAGAGGCAAAGGAAACCTATCATGTGTGAGGGAATTTAGAAAGGGGGAGGAACATTGTGTGAATCTTACTCTCATCAGAGTTGGCTCAAAGAGAAAATAATTGACATACTTGTTTTACAGAGAATCTTCTCTCGACTCATTAAAGAGTGGGAGAGGAAAAGGGAAAAGGAAAAGAGTAATAAGGGAAGGGTACAAGAAAGGAGAAGGGATTCAAAGGGGAGAGGGAGGGATCCTAAAGAGGAAGAACTGCATGACAGAAGTGAGGCCCAAAAGTTTAATACTGGGAAAAAGATAAGGGGGGGGGGGCAAGAAAAAGAAAAGCATAATCTAGTGATAATAAGATGGCAGGAAATACAAAATTAGTAATTTTAATCATAAATGTGAATGAGATGAACTCTCCCATAAAACAGAGGCGGATAGCAGACTGGATCAAAATTCAGAACCATACAATATGTTGTTTACAGGAAACACATTTAAAGCAGGGAGATACATACATAGTAAATGTAAAAGGCTGGAGCAGAATCTATATTATGCTTCAGGTGAAGTCAAAGAAGCAGGGGTAGCCATCCTGATTCAGATCAAGCAAAAGCAAAAATTGATCTAATTAAAAGAGATAAGGAAGGAAACTATATCTTACTAAAGGGTAGCATAGACAATGAAATGATATCAATACTAAACATATATTCACCAAGTGGTATAGCATCTAACTTCCTAAAGGAGAAATTAAGAGAGTTTCAAGAAGAAATAGACAGCAAAACTATAATAGTGGGAGAGCTCAACCTTGCACTCTCAGAATTAGATAAATCAAACCACAAAACAAATAAGAAAGAAATTAAAGAAGTAAATAGAATATTAGAAAAATTAGATATGATAGATCTTTGGAGAAAGTGAATGGTGACAGAAAGGAGTATGCTTTCTTCTCAGCAGTTCATGGAACCTATACAAAAATTGACCATATTTATTTATGAAAAAACTAATAAAATAGATAAACTTTTGGTAAATCTGATTAGAAAAAGGAAAGTCAAATTGTTACTCTTAAAAAATGAAAAGGGAGAACTTTCCACCAATTAAGAGGAAATTAGAGAAATAATAGTTACTTTGCCCAACTTTATGCCAATAAATTTGATAACCTAAGTGAAATGGATGAATATCTCCAAAAATATAGGCTTCCCAGATTAACAGAGGAGAAATAAATTGCTTAAATAGTCCCATTTCAGAAAAAAAAATAGAACAAGCTATGAAACAACTCCTTAAGAAAAAATCCCCAGGTTCAGATGGATTTACATGTGAATTCTACCAAGCATTTAAAGAACAATTCGCCCTAATGCTATATAAACTATTTGAAAAAATAGGGAATAAAAGAATTCTACCAAATTTCTTTTATGGCATAGACATGGTACTGATACCTAAACCAGGTAGGTTGAAAACAGAGAAAGAAAATTATAGACCAATCTCCCTATTGAATATTGATGCTGGGGGCAGCCAGGTGATGCAGTGGATAGAGCACCAGCCTTGAATTCAGGAGGACCCGAGTTCAAATCTGGTCTCAGACACTTAACACTTTCTAGCTGTGTGACCCTGGGCAAGTCACTTAACCCCAGCCTCAAAAAAAAAAAAAAAAAAATATTGATGCTAAAATCTTAAATAAGATATTCGCAAAAAGACTACAGAAAATTGTCTCCAGGATAATACACCATGATCAAGTAGGATTTACTGCAGGGCTGGTTCAATATTAGGAAAAATATTAGTATAATTGACCATATTAATAACCAAATTAACAAAAACCACATGATCATCTCAATAGATGCAGAAAAAGCATTTGATAAAATCCAACATCCATTCCTACTAAAAACACTTGAGAGTATAGGAATAAATGGACTTTTCCGTAGCATCTATTTAAAACTATCAGTAAGCATCATATGTAATGGGGATAAACTGGAACCATTCCCAATAAGATCAGAAGTGAAACAAGGTTGCCCACTATCACTATTATTGTTCAATATTATATTAGAAATGCTAGCTTTGGCAATAAGAGTTGAGAAAGAGATGAAAAGAATTAGAGTAGGTAATGAGGAAACCAAATTATCACTCTTTGCAGATGATATGATGGTATACTTAGAGAACCCAAGAGATTCTCCTAAAAAGCTATTAGAAATCACCCACAACGTTAGCAAAGTTGCAGGATACAAAATAAACCCACATAAGTCATTAGCATTCTTATATGTCACTAACAAAATTCAACAGTTAGAGATACAAAGAGAAATTCCATTTAAAGTAATCACTGATAGTACAAAATATTTAGGAATCTATCTGCCAAGGGAAAATCAGAAACTATATGAGCAAAACTACAAAACACTTTCTACACAAATAAAGTCAGATCTAACCAATTGGAAAAATATTAAATACTCTTGGATAGGGCAAGCAAATATAATAAAGATGACAATATTACCTAAACTAATTTATTTATTTAGCACTATACCAATCAGACTCCCAAAAAACTATTTTAATGACCTAGAAAAAATAGCAACAAAGTTCATATGGAAAAACAAAAGATCAAGGATTTCAAGGGAATTAATGAAAAAAAATCAATTGAAGGTGGCCTAGCTGTAGCAGCGGTTACCAAAATCATTTGGTATTGGCTAAGAAATAGACTAGTTGATCAGTGGAATAGGTTAGGTTCAAAGGACAAAACAGTCAATAACTTTAATAATCTAGTGTTTGACAAAACCAAAGACCCCAGCTTTGGGAATAAGAGCTCACTGTTTGACAAAAATTGCTGGGAAAATTGAAACTAGGCATTGACCCACACTTAACACCATATACCAAGATAAGTCAAAATGGGTTCATGACCTAGGCATAAAAAATGAGATTATAAATAAATTAGAAGAACATAGAATAGTTTACCTCTCAAACCTATGGAAGAGGAAGGAATTTATGGCTAAAGAAGAACTAGAGATCATTATTGATCACAAAATAGAAAACTTTGATTATATCAAATTGAAAAGTTTTTGTACAAACAAAACTAATGCAGACAAGATTTGAGAAGGTGTTAGGTTCTTACTAAGTGTTAATGAGATAATGAGATAAGTCAGTACTTAACAATTCTCTAGTTCTGGCCTTTACTGGGAATTATACTTCTGTGAACTCCTGGGAGGAGCTTACATGCTTAGGAGGAGCAAGTTCATTGGTTTAAGTAATTTTTCCCAGAAGCCCTTGCTTTATCCCATGCCCATTCTCTGGAGGAAAAAAGATGTGAGAGAGAGAGAGAGAGAGAGAGAGAGAGAGAGAGAGAGAGAGAGAGAGAGAGAGAGAGAGAGAGAGAAGAAGAGAAGAGAAGAGAAGAGAAGAGAAGAGAAGAGAAGAGAAGAGAAGAGAAGAGAAGAGAAGAGAAGAGAAGAGAAGAGAAGAGAAGAGAAGAGAAGAGAAGAGAAGAGAAGAGAAGAGAAGAGAAGAGAAGAGAAGAGAAGAGAGAAGAGAGAAGAGGGAGAGGGAGAGGGAGGTTAGAGTTGGCAGTTTCTGGAGACAACAGAACATTACAAGAAGGGAAGCAATAAACTGGGAAAACATTTTTACAGTCAAAGGTTCTGCTAAAGGCCTCATTTCCAAAATATATAGAGAATTGACTCTAATTTATAAGAAATCAAGCCATTCTCCAATTGATAAATGGTCAAAGGATATGAACAGACAATTCTCAAAGAAATTGAAACTATTTCTAGCCATATGAAAAGGTGCTCCAAGTCATTATTAATCAGAGAAATGAAAATTAAGACAACTCTGAGATACCATTACATACCTGTCAGATTGTCTAGAATGACAGGGAAAGACAATGAGGAAGTTGGAAGGGATGTAGGAAAACAACATTGTTGGTGGAGTTGTGAAAGAATCCAACCATTCTGGAGAGCAATTTGGAACTATGCTCAAAAAATTATCAAACTGTGCTTACCCTTTGATCAAACAGTATTACTACTGGGCTTATCCCAAAGAGACTTTAAAGAATGGAAAGGGAGCTGTATGTGCAAGAATGTTTGTGGCAGCCCTCTTTGTAGTGGCCAGAAACTGGAAACTGAGTGGATATCCATCAATTGGAGAATGGCTGAATAAATTGTATATAAATGTTATGGAATATTATTGTTCTGTAAGAAATGACCAACAGGATGATTTCAGAAAGGCCTGGAGAGACTTACATGAACTGATGCTTAGTGAAATGAGCAGGACCAGGAGATCATTATATACTTCAATAACAATATTATATGATGATCAATTCTGATGGACATTGCTCTCTTCAACAATGAGATGAACCAAATCAGTTCCAATAGAGCAGTAATGAATTGAACCAGCTGCACCCAGCAAAAGAACTCTGGGAGATGACTATATAGAATTCCCAATCCCCCTATTTTTATCAGCCTGCATTTTTGATTTCCGTCACAGGCTAATTGTACACTATTTCAAAGTCTGATTCTTTTTGTACAGCAAAATAATTGTTTACATACACATGTATATATATATATATATATATATATATATATATATATATTGTATTTACCTTATACTTTAATATATTTAACATTTATTAGTCAACCTGCCATCTGGGGGAAGGGGTGGGGGGAACGAAGGGAGAAGTTGGAACAAAAGGTTTTGCAATTGTCAGTGCTGAAAAATTACCCATGCATATATCTTGTAAATAAAAAGCTATAATAAAAAAATAAAATAAAATTCTAGCCACCAGCACAAGGTAAGGAGTAAGGCTTTGTTCTGGTGGTGCTGGGAGGTTCACCCACTCTATCACACTGTCTCCTTGAGGAAGGACTGCTGTGGGTGCCTCTTGTGTAGCAAAACCTGATATTTCCAGGAGTTTTTGAGTGACTCTTTCAACCACATTGGATTAAGCCAGTTCACCTTCTCTCAAAGCCTCTTGAGCTTCTTTTGTAAGCTTGCAAGGTGAGTTTAAAGCACTGTCTCCCCTTAAAATGTCATATAATGGTTGCAATTGACAGGTAGTCAAGATGCATCCATTGTATATCTCCTATCAATTTCTGGAAGTCATTTAAGGTGTTTGCTTCTCTGTTCTTAAGGAGAGTTTTTGTACTGTAAGCACCTTAGGATATATTTCATATCCTAATATTGAAAAGGAGCATATCTTTGAATTTTTTCTGGAGCTATGTGCAATTTATAATTCCTTAGTGTTTCTATGGTTCTAACATTTGTTCCTCAGGTGCACATCCCAATATATCATCCATGTAATGTAATAACATTACTTTTGGAAATGCTTTTCTTACTGGAGTAAGAGCAGCAGCAACATACATTTGACACATAGTAGGGCTGCTTTTCATTCCCTGTGGCAAAACTGTCCATTCATATCTTTTATAAGGCTCAGCTAAGTTAACGCTGGGTACTTAGAAGGCAAAACTTTTCATATCCTCCTTATCTAGAGGGATAGAATAGAAACAATCCTTAATGTCTATAACTCAAAGTTGCCATTCTCTAGGCAATTGAGTAGGAGATGGGAGTCCAGGTTGAAGAGTTTCCATCTGTTCATTTACCTTTCTTAAATCAGTCAACATCCTCCATTTTCCAGATTTCTTTTTTACAACAAATACTGGGGAATTCCAAGGACTTAGAGAAGGTTGTAAGTGTCCTTGGTCAAGTTGCTCCTGTACTATATCTAATAAGGCTTGAATTTTATCGCTAGCTAAGGGTTAGAACAGTGGTTCTATCCACATTGGTGTATCAGTTTTCCATTGGATAGGAACAGGTGAAAGTGTTGGCAAGCCTTCAACAGCAGCTCTGCCTAAAAAACCAAAGTATTCATTTGTAATCCTAACTGTTGAAAATGTCTTTTCCCCATAGATTGATGGTATTTTTTTCAACTATGAACGGAGGAAAAACTCCTATTTCACCTCCAAATATCCATCTCAAAGGGGTAGCACTAACTTCAGCTGCTATAGTTCCTCCTACCCCAGACATGTAGGTGTCTGTCTTAATTTTTGGCCAGTGCCTGGGGCAGGTGGTACCTCTAATGACTGTAATTCTGCACCTATGTCTACCAATCCTTCTAATGGTATGCCATTTATATAGATAGTGAGCATAGGTCAGTCAGCTGTCACAGTTACTGTCCAGTATATTTCTGGATTTTGTTGCTTAGAGTCAGAATCTGGGCAACTATCACCAGATTGCTTATTAGGAGTCTGTATCAGTAAAGCTGATGCTACTACTTCTCCTGGTTTATAAGTCACACATTGTCTACCTATATTAGTGACTGGGATATTATCTACACATTCCCCTGTTTCCCACACCAGTGTCTGGATGAATATTATTTTGTAAGTACTCTCAGGAGGTGAAATGGTCAAGCCTACTGTGCCTGGAGGCAAGGGATCCATAGGCTGGAGAGGAACAGATTTCACCTCTCCAGGAGGTATCTCAATTGTCCCAGCTGCATACAATTCTATTATCCCCAATTATAATCCCTTTTTCCCATCAGATGGCTTCCTGGCTGATTGGTCATGTCTGAGTAATGAACTTCTAAAGACTCTCTGGGTATAGCATTGGCTGCCATCATGCCCCAAGTATCTTTTGCCTTGGGCCCTGGGGCTGGGGCCCTCATCCCCTTTCCCTGAATCAGCTACATTCTGATGCCCAATGGAAGCCTCTGTTGTATTTTGGACATGAGGTTTTGGGTCTTATTCTCCCACACTGTTTTGTCACTCTGTCTCTATGCCAACATTGAGCTTTCAGATGCCCTACTTTAAAGCCTTGACAAGTCTCTCTGGAAGTCCCCTGCCAAAAGGGACCTTGTCTTCCCATGTTCGGATCTAGGGAAGTCTGCATCATAGCCTAGCTATAAAAGGTATTTGTGCCCACTGTGGCATAGCATCTTATGATCTCCTCTAAAGGAGCATCCTTGTGTAGTCCTAGTATAATTCTTCTACAAACCTCATTACCATTTTCTTTAGTAAGTTGCCTTAACATAATTTCTGTTACTGCATTTTCACCATTAATTCATATGACAAGCTGTCTGCAAATGTCCCACAAAATCAGTAAAGGGTTCATTTGGCCCTTGTGCTATTTTTGTGAAGGCCTCTCCCTTGTCCTTTTCACCTGGAATAAAACACCATGCTTTGATAGCAGCAGAAGCAATTTGCTCATATGCTGTTATGGGGTAATTAATCTATACTGAAATGTCTGCATAAGAACCTACACCTGTTAGTTGGTCATAAGTGATTGGAGTAGTAACTTCACTTTGACTATTTTGTTGGGCTTGTATCCTACCTAGTTCACTATATTCACAAAGCCACAACAAGTTTTGTCCAGGTTCTAAGCATGTCCTTGCTATAGATTTCCAGTCACTAGGGGTTACTAAATTCTGTAATAACATCTTAACATTAGATGATATAACCCCAGAAAGAGTGCAAGCTTTTTTCAGGTCTTTGAGGATTTCTAGATCAAAAGGAGTGTATCTTCTACTTTCTTGATCTGAAGAGTCAAACTGTCCAATTACAAGATACATTTTTATTCTCAAATCAGCTGTATTCTGCCCTTCTTCTGTGACTTTAAGTACTGCCTTTTGCAATCTAGTCATAGGAGAGGAGAGGGGGGAGGTGCTGGTGGTATCACTGCCCCTCCCACTCCTCCTCCTCCTCCCTCCATCCAGGAAGGAGGAGTTGATGGGGGCATGTCAAGGACTTGCTCCATAAGAGGAGTTGAAGTTGGACTGTGAGATAGAGAATCACCACGCCCTTTAAGTTCACTTAAGTCCTCAAGCCCTCTGGTGATATTGCCATTAATCTGTCCTTTGTTTTCCTCTTTTTCCTCCCATTTCCTCATCTGGCTATTCTTAAAACTTTTTTTTTTTTTTTTTATAACTTGCAATATTCTTTAAGGCCAATTGTATTATGTTGTATATATAGAATGTTTCCTTAGAAAATGAATCAGGACTTTTATCATTGTATTATTCACACAGTTGATCTACTAGTTTCCAGTCGTCTGCCTCTATATCTTCTTCCTTGAAGAACTTAAGGGGACGTGTATTCTAATGTATCCAAGAGTCCACCAATCTGCTCCCAAGTTATAAGTAAAACTTGTCTCTTGATCAACTTAAGTATGTTTTCTATACACCCCCTTTAGAACAGGGATGGGAGTGGATCTGGGGATCGGGGAAAATCTTTTCCTAATATCTGCCCTATTTCAGTTAGAAAAGGTTACTAGTTTAGCCCTTAACAAAGTTCCCTGTTTGTCTATTAAAATACTCACCCTGTTTCCTGGTCACCAAGGACTTTTTCAGTGAAATTAGGGTCCTTGGTCCACATGTTGGGCATCAAAATGTGAAGTCTGGGTTAACCTGGAGGCCTCAGAATCAGCCGGAGTCAGGATAAGCAAAAGTCCTTGGTCTTTAAGGGGAAAAGTGAAGGTGATCGACAAACTGCCACAAGCTCTCCACCAACTGACCTCCCTTCTTCTCATCCTCCTCCAAAGTGACTCTGGCTTGTCTTGCTCCACCCTCTAATCCCTCCTACAATTATCTGTATACACCAAAAGACTGAGCCAGCACAGAATAGTGAGAAGGGCCCTTTTTCCAATCATATGCTAATAGAGTATTATCCAGTAGGTAATTAGCCTTAAGGGCTCAGTTGTCTGATTCCAGTGCACCTATTCAGAGTTTCAGCTCTTTACAGTTACCCATCATCTGAAAGATTCCCCAACCTACTCAGACAAATGTGACCCTTAAATGTTACAGGTGGAGATTAATATCTGGGCAAGATAGGACAACCTTTGCCTTTGCTTAAGGTGGGATCCTTCTGACTCAGTTTCCCCATTGTGTTACTTTAAATAAGAACCCACATGGTTATTCCTGAATCTGGCTACAAGGTAGAATTGTTACTGCATGATTGATTGCCAACTGTGAAACAGAATTAAGGATGCTTTATCCTGTCATGTATGTCTTTCGAGGCTTCAGCCTAAAGGAACAGTTTTGATGTTATTATGATCATGAACCTGCTTTTTTCTCTTATGGCAAATTTTTATAATCAAGAAAAGTATTCAGTAGAAGTCACAAGCACAATTCAAGTATGTAAGACTTTGCAGTTTTCAAACTAAAAATATGTGGTTATTATATCCTAAATAAGTAGGTGATTAAAAATGGCCTAGTCATCTATCTCTTGCTAGATGCATTTACCTGTTCCTTTTAGCATTTCTATTGTTGCTGACTTTCATGATAGGCATCTTTATTTATGAAGAGATAACTAATCCCGTGACTGGGGACACAAATGGTTGGGGTGATAGGTGGCCTGAGATAGGAATTAGAGGTAAAGATCCACAATTTATATGCCAAATAAGCTCATTAAACTCTAGGCCATAGTCAAAATAATTGAGGCACTGGGTGTGTTACCAGAGGGAGTTGAGACTTTGAGGATGAGATGATTGAAGAATTGTATCAAGGGTGTGAGAGGTCTTTCTTTAAAGGCTAATAAATAAGAGGAGAGACTGAATGGGTTAAACTGGGTAAAGACCTCTTATAAGAAAGTGACCTCAACCTATATCCTAATTATAACTTGAAACTTTGCAATAACAAGTTGTGCTATAGCCCAAAGCTGCAGGTATTTGATTATCTTAAATAAATATACATTTTCCTCCCCTCCCCATCCTTTGTTAAATTCCTAATATGGTGAAGAGTGAGTCATTGACTAGCATTCTTTGTCTCTGGGTAAATTAGAATGTAAGTCTGGATTCCCAGCCAATAGGAAGAAAGGCAGGGGTTTCCATGTTCGGGTCTATATGAGCTTGTATTTTGCAGCTTGCCCTTTGCACTCCTATAATGAAGACAATTTATTTGTTGGGCGTTGCCCCTTCTCTAGAGATCATAATAAATCCTTTCTATTTTTTACCTTAAGAGTCTCTGATTATAATTTGTGTAAGTTTCACTGTCCCATACATATATTTGACTACTTAGGGATTTGAAAATGAGTATTGCCTATACTTTTCTTCCATTGTCTCACAGATTAAGCATGTTACCATTTTTCAGAAATATTTATGGCAATAAAACATATCTAGTCAGTTTCTTCCTTTCTTATTGTGAATTCATTGTTTTTTTATGCAAAAATTAATAGAATCAGAATTTCTGAGTCAGAAAAGACCTCAATGATTATCTCTTCAACTCATACCTGAAAAAAAAGAATCTCTTCTATAATTTGGTGATCCATTTGGAAATCCACAAAAATAGGAGACCGCCCTGCCTCCTAGAGCATCTTTTGGATATTAAATGATTTTGCCTAAATTTGCAATTTTAGCAGTTCTGGCCTTTTGTATCCAGGTGTTTCCTCAAGGCAAGGAGAACAAATATAATTCATCATAATGAATCCATAATCTACACCAGAGTTTTTTTCCACTTGTGATCCCTTTTCATCTGAGAAAATTTAAGTATAGAGTATGTAAGAAAGGTACCAAATCAAACATTTATTGATAATAAATCATCATTTCACAACCCCACTATATGCCAGAGTCTGTGCTAAACAGTGTATAAATATTATTTCATTTGATCTTCACAACAGATTCTCCACCCCCCCCCCAATCTTTACTCAGTCTCCCACAAGAACAGAAGAAAGGGAACTTCCTGGTATGGCCAAGACCCCTGGGGTTTTCCATGCCATTTTTAGCCACGGGGGCACTGGGGCAGAGCCCCCACAGCCCCTGGGCTGGGAGTAAAAATAACCCTTGATGACTGAATTTAGTGACTATCACTGTTCTAGGATCTTCCTTTCTCCAATTCCTACTCCACTGTTACAGAGACAAGGTAGGGAACAAAACCCTAGAGGGTGACCAGCCCAAACTAGTCTGATGCTGACCTCAGATGTTCATAGTCTTCTGATCATCTTTTTCAAAAAAGAAAAGCTCATAATGAGGTAAGACTAAAAAGATTCAATTTGGGGGGACCATTGATGAAAGCTAGGGTACCTGAGTTCATAGCTTTCCCTGTCTCTTAGAATATATTTATTTTTTTCTATTTCTCCTTGTTTTGTGGGAGGAAAAGTCTTCAAAGTGATGGAAGATGGACAAAAGCTCCCTACCTTCTTCTATTTTGGATCTTGATTAAAGGACAGATATATTCAAAGGAAGAGAGCAACAAACCCAGAATGAGGAAGGAATAAAAAGAATACTTAGAAATGGAGATCAGAGACTCAGCTTGAGATTTTCCTGTTACAAGATATAAAAATTACAATACTGACCAGGTTAGTCAGAGACTGGAGTTATGTTAGGGTATAAACACAAGGTGGAAATAGAAATAGAAACAGAGAGACAAAAAGATTTTAATCTAAGGAACTAGAGCTCTAAATAAGTAATAAATGTAACAAATAATAGTATTGTTAAGCTGACATTAAAGATCGAGAGGCTAAGCCTAGGTCCAGTTTTAGTCTAACCTACGGGCTAATTCAGGAGTGTTGTTCCTGAACTGGTTGAGATCTAAAAACTATTCGTGAAGTAAGTTAGACTTGTTCCTGCCCTGTGTTGTGCTGAGAATAATTTTTATCATGGGCTAAGTGTCCTTCCTGGACTGAAATAGAAACTATTCCTGAGCTGAGTTTATTTGGACATTACTTCTGAAATGGGTTCTGGGTATAGAGGATGAAGGTGGAGAAAGGAAGCACTGACACTAACATCCAGGAGATAAGCTGAGCTGGACTATGCTGGAGATTGTTCCTGGGATGGGTTGAAATGGGAACTCTTTTCTGTGCTGCTCTTGAAATGTTCATGATCTAATCTGATCATGATAGATGTTTCTGTACTAAGATAAAGATATTTTTGTGCTACCCTAGAGGTTTTCTCCTGAGTTAGGTAAATATTCCTATGCTGGGCTTTTCCAGAACTAAGTCAGTAGATATTCTTGTGCTGTCTAGAAACTATATTGAAAATGAAGACTAGGAGAAGATTTTTATTGGGCTGGTCCAATATCTATTCCTAGGACTAGAATGGACTAGGGTGGAGATTGGTTGGGAGCTAGTTCAGAACTAGTCTCATATATGTATCTATGATAAGCTACTCCTGGGCTGATCTATGAGTTGTTCCTGAACTGGTGCTAGAACGGTTCTAAAGAGGGCTTAGAATAGTCTAGTCTGGTCCTTTTCTTGAGCTGGATTAGGACCTATATTGATATCTTGAATGTGTTGCTGGGTTGAGTTTTGAGATATTCCTGAGCTGAATTGGAGGTTGGTTCTGAGTTGGGCTGGGTACTATTCCCAGGCTTAACTTAACTGTTCCTTAACTGGGCTGAAGTGGTTCTTAAACTATCCTGGGATCTGTTTCTGAACTGGGATAAAATGTCATGGTTGTTGTTCTGGAAATAGGTTGAAAATAGCCCTATTCTGTCTAGAAACTTTTTCTGGGATGATCTGAGCTAGTAACTGTTCTTATACTGGTCTTGGTTGGATTAGGCCATCATGATGGTTCTGAGCTCAACTGAGAGATATTCCTGAGCTACATAGGCTAGACTGGGTGTTCCTTCTAAAATTGGTTTTCTTGTACTGGAAATTGTCCCAAAATAGGGCTAGACTGGGCTAGATTGGGCTAAGGGAGAGTCCTAAGATTTACTAGGAACTGTTCCTGTTCCATAATGAGGTAGCTCAGGGACTGCTAGTTAAATGAGCTAAGGGACAGTCTGATGTTGGGATGAGGAAAAAGTTGTTCTTGGGTTATAGGTAAAGATGTAGGTAGGATAGGTCCTGTGCCTGAGATGACCAGGGAGTGCTTAGCTGAGGGTGTCCCTTATTCCTAGAATTTCAGGAAATGTTCTTTAGGATGACCTACAAGCTGGCCCTATGCTGAGTCTTGATTGGAGTCTGTTCTTGTGCTGGTTTGAGAACTGTTCCAGTGATGGTCTAGGCTATAGAAAGTATTCCTGACTCTATTCAAGTAGAGTATTGGGCTGATTTGGGCTGGGCTAGAATAGGAGATGCTCCTGAACTTGACTAGCAACTATTTCTATAATGGACAATTTCATTGTATGTGGACTGGACTGTGGGATTTTTCTATGCTGAGCTGAATTCGTCCAGGTACTATTCTTGGGTTGGTCTATTCTAGAGACTGTCAGTGAGTTAAGGTAAGACTTCTTCCTTAGATAAACTATGAGCCACAATTGTACTTGGCTTTATTCAAGGCTGAAATCTGAGAGCTCTTGGGCAATGACATTGTAATGAAGCAGGGACTAAGCTAGAATGTGGAAGGATTTAGTC
Source organism: Sminthopsis crassicaudata (assembly GCF_048593235.1). NCBI lineage: Eukaryota > Metazoa > Chordata > Mammalia > Dasyuromorphia > Dasyuridae > Sminthopsis > Sminthopsis crassicaudata. The sequence continues at coordinate 343,415,385 of NC_133618.1, read as the reverse complement.
TACCAGGACAGAAGTGGAGGAGATAAGATAAAAGCCCAAGTTGGAATGAGTCTGTAATAGGAGAGAAAAGTGAGGCTTACATGAAATTAAGGTTGAACTAGGGAACCAGATCAAAAGTATGGCCCGAGTTGATATGTTTGAAACTCAAGGATTAGCATACTAAGGAAAGAGGGAAAAAGCTTTGCTCTAGAAACTGGGAAGAGGAAGGAGAGAAGTTAGAGCCCTAATTCCAACCCTGCAAACATGTTGCCTATATCCTCATTTGTGGAATTGTGAAGTATAAGACTTAGAAGTTCCTTGGTTATGGGGACCAGGGATATTAATATGAAATGTAGGGAAAGAATGATTAAGCCCATCTAAAATTTTAATCTGTACTGAGGAGTAGTAAAGTAAGAAAGCTCAGTTTCTTTTGTTCTTCCTCTTTCCCACCCAAACATACTCAGTACTAAGGGCTCCACAGGCCTGAGCAAAAAGGGTAATCAGTGGACACCATAGAGCAAAATGTAATTTAAAGACAATGAGAGAGGAAGGAAATTAGAGTCAAGCATAACACCTGGCTTTGAGGTGAAAGGGACATCAGCAATCAACCAAATGACTAGTATATTGACCTTCTCTGGACTTCTCTTCTACCTTCAGCCACCAAAACAGCTCCATCTGTCTTTCCCTTGGTTTCCTGCTGCAATTCTGACTCTGAAAGCACAAGTTTCTTGGGATGCCTTGTGTCCGGCTACTTCCCTGAGCCAGTGACTGTGAGCTGGAACCCAGAAATCCTGGACCAAATAGTCACAACTTTTCCAGCTTCTTATGATTCTACATCTGGATTTTATACCACCATCAGCCAACTTACCGTAGCGCCCTTGAGTTTTCAGGAATTTACCTGCAGTGTGGACCACTTATCTTCCAGCACCAAAATCCAAAAATCTCTATCTCTCAAAGGTGAGAAAGGGGCCAGGGGTGATGCAATAGATGCTTTAGTCAGAGTTAAAGAAGAATTTCCTGATAGTGATGAGTTGAAACTCTGGTAAGCAAAGAATAAAAATAAGAATAAAATATAGCCTCCTTCCTTGGAGACTTTTAAGAATAAACATTCCTATCAATATGGGATAGAGGAAAGAAGAGAAAGAGAATTATTTCTTAATCTCCCTTTTATATTCCATTCATTCCCCTTTCAGAATCCTCTTAGTTTTGAGTCTTTATCATATGGTTTGTTTTCTATTTGTAGACTGCAATGGGGCAATCATCCCACCTACAGTGAAACTCTTCCACTCATCCTGTGACCCCCGAGGGGATGCTCATTCTACCATCCAGCTGCTCTGCCTTGTCTCTGGCTTCTCCCCAGCCAATGTCAAAGTGACTTGGTTAGTGGATGGACAAGAAGCTGATAATCTCTTCCCCTACACAACCAGACCCAAGAGAGAAGGGGACTCAACTTTTTCTTTAAAAAGTGAACTCAACATCACACAGGGCCAATGGATGTCATCTAAGACTTATACCTGCCATGTCACACACAATGGCAGCATCTATGAAGACAGTGCCCAAAAGTGTTCAGGTAACAACCATATATTGTCACACATTGCACAATTACACAGAGAAATATGGTCACAGACAACTCAGTTACAGACTAAAACACACAAAAACAAATACACAGTCACAGATTCAGACACACCTAGTAGGTATAATTTAGGTTTATAGATTTGGGAGAAGACAAAGGATATGGAGATTAGAAGCATGAAACATATGGACGTTTGTATGGGAAATAGACCCAATCCAGAGGGAGTTTATAAGCTCTATAATCCCATGTATCCTGGCTCGATATAATCATGGGACAACAAATAAGCAGGAAGACCTACTGGGGACAGCACAGGGAAGAAATGGTCCATTGACTAATCATTCAATCCACTCCCCACAGAATCTGATCCACGGGGCATCAGTGCCTACCTCAGTCCACCTACTGCCTTTGACCTCTATGTCAGCAAAACACCCATGCTCACATGCCTGATAGTCGATCTGGCCAGTGAAGACAATGTGAAGGTTTCTTGGTCCCGAGAAAGTGGAGGTCCTGTCAGTCCAAGCTCACCAGTGGTAAAGCCACAATATAATGGCACTATCACAGTCACCTCTACCCTGCCTGTCCAGACTAATGACTGGGTAGAAGGTGACACTTATACCTGCCGTTTGGAACACCCTGACCTACCTGTCCCACTCATCAGGACTATCTCCAAGGCTCCAGGTAAGGAGGGGGCAATCAGCAACAGCAGAGAATATGGGAAAAAAAAAAAAAAACCAAACCCATGATTCCTATCCTCAAGGAATTAACCTTCTAATGAGAAAGATAACATGAAAACAATTACATATATGTAATATATGAAAGATATGAATGGAAGACACTAGCAAAGACCTTCTGGGGGAAAAAAGGTTAAATTTGAGCTGAGTCTTGAATGAAATCAGACAAATCGGGAAATGGAGTTGAGAAAGCAGAGTATTCCAGGTATGAGGGACAGTTGGTGAAAAGACATAAAATTGGTAGATGTTGAGTACTGAGTATAAGGAACAACAAAAAGGGTCTTATATTTGGATTATAGACTAGGGAAGTTAGAGTAAAGTAAAGGGAATAAAATAAAAGAAGACTGGAAAATTAAGAAAAAGCCAGATGTGTTGTGAGGGATTTTAAAATCTAAACAGAGGGTCTTATATTTTACCCTAGAGGTAATATATTGGAAGCCATTGAATTTTATTGAAGGAGGGTAGAGTCGAGGAGAGTTGGGAGGAAGTGACACAGTGATACCTGTACTTCAGGAATAATCACTTTGGCAGTTTACTGGAAAATGGACTGGAGCAGGGAGACCAATCAAAAAGTAGTTCAGGTATGAGGTAAGGGCCCTTACCTGACTATGTGAATGAAAAGAAATTAACATATAAGCTGTCTGTAGAAATGATAAGATTCTGGTCATTCTATAACCTTTCAATTTCTCTTCTTCTACCACAAACAACCATGGGTAAAAGAAAGTGGTAGAAGAGACTTAGATCCAATATAATGAAAGACATAAAAGCCTTGGAAGTCAGGGTTTGGAATCAAGCACTCTCTTTCTCAGTTTCTAAGAATCTTGGGGACAAAGGGAGGATTAAAGGACTAGATAGAATGATTTGGAAAAATTTGATCTTCATCTGCATGGTTTTTTCTGGTGCCCCACAGGCAAACGCATAGCTCCTGAGGTGTATGTGTTCCCTCCATCTCAAGAAGAAAAGGGAAACACTGTCTCCCTCACCTGCCTTGTTCGGAACTTCTTTCCATCTGACATCTCTGTCCAATGGCTGTGTGATAACAATGATGACCACATTGGATACTATACTACCACTCGCCCTCATAAAGATCATGGACCTGACCCTTCCTTCTTCCTCTACAGCAGAATGATTGTCAACAAGTCTTATTGGCAGAAAGGCCATACCTGTGCCTGCCATGTGGTGCATGAAGCCCTACCTGGCTCCCGCACCCTTGAAAAAAAGCTGCATTATTCAGCTGGTAACTGATTACCCTGACCCAAAGCTCTCCCTTCTAACCTCCTTCTCCACTCCTCACATGGGGCCATTCTGGGCCCATAGAGGAGAATAAATCTGTCTGGTGTCTAAATACTCCAGCAGTTGATCCAATAAATGTATATATCCATCAGAGCCAAGCACTGAGCTGTTCTTGGGGCATGGGGAAGGAAGAGTGGAGGAAAAAGAATTGTGGAGAACTCTCAAGGTTTGGATCTGATTTAGCTGATTTTGTGAATAGTCCATTCAGGAGATTGTAGAGGTGATATCTGCACTGGAAGAATGGCTGAACTTGAGAAATCTCTGAAGTGCCTCCATCCTTCCAAAACCTGAGCTTTTAGGATCCTAAGATTTTAGAATTCTGTAAGTTCTAATAATCTTATGTCAAAGACGATGAGGGGATAATGAGGGTAGAGTCTAAGGATGACATATCTTAATTAACTCACTGATCACTCCCATTCAGGATTGATGTACCCTGAAAATTTATGGTAGAAACAGGGGTAAGTTGATTCCATTAGTAAAGACAATTTTAGGACAATTTAGGACAATTCTAAGCCCTAGAAAGTAGATTATGGATGTCAAATCCTTCACCTTTCATGACTTATCAGGTCCTTCACCCTTCAAGAGACACTGAGACAAGGCTTGTGTTACTAAGAGAATACACACATTCACAAAAACACCATGACCAATCACACAGATACACACATCTACTTACATTTGCACATGGATATAGACATATTCTAGGCTTATATATAAACAACTCATATTCTATGGAACTTCAAGATTTGCTAAGAAATTTATCACAAACAAACCTGTGAAGTAGGTAATACAAGTACTATCATCGCAATTTGGCAGTAAAGAAAGTAGGTTGTGACTTACATAGTTTTGAAACTAAGTTAGCTTGATCTAAGCTCTAAGTTAGCTTGATCTGCTAGCTGGATGATCTGGGAAGACAGGTTTTCATAAAACCCAGAGCTGCTCTGAGGAAAAAATGACTATATATTTTTAAAAATCTTTGGAAACCTTAAATACAAGTTATTATTATTGTTATTAATAAAAATTTTCTATTAGTGTCTCATTCACATAAACATAGTGGGATCCCCCAAAGTTAGACATAAAGCAATTTTCTTTATCATATACAAACCTGCTTCAAATACACAAACTTTTCTGCTGTGCCTTCATAGTAATGATCTCTAAGAAGATAATGGGCTTCTGATGCCTGTAGAAAGACAACTCAGAAACACTAGTAACAGCATATACAAACCATATGCTCACATAATTACAGGATTGTACACACACTCTCACGAGCCCACAATAATATACATATATGCGATTATATTTATACATGTATATCAGTATTAACATACACACCTGTGGACATACTCATAGACATATTCATAAAAATAAAATAGCATGCATTCTGAAATATGTACAAATAATTACACACATTTGCAATCCCTCTGAGTCAAATATTTTCTACCCTTAAATAAGTCATATACCCAGGCATTCATTCATATGGTTTTCTCATACTAACATACATTTGTGAACATTCATGCTCACATCTTGTCTGTCTCCTCTTCAGCCCCATTTTCATCAATGAGTTCAATGGGCATCATCCCATCCATCTCCCTTTTCAGTAAGGCTGATGCTAGGGCCTAGAAAGACATTCAGAATTGAAAAAGGCCAACCTGCAGTATGGTCTCTAGATAATCTTAATTAGTTCCATTCTAAGATTTGTCTCTCACCACTATGCAGAGCATTTTGACACTCTTGTAGTAAGAGCATCTTCACTTTACATACAAAGCTACTTTGATTAACACAATACACCTCTCACCAAATTCAGAAGGAATAGTATGTTGTTTTCCCCAAAGTAAGCAGTAGAAAAAAAAGGAAACCCTGATTCATAGCCCAAGCCTGGGCATTATAGTCTACCCACTGTCTGCGAAGCCCAGAAAGAAGGGGATTTCCTTATTTTTAGTTTTGGACAGGCTCTCTGTGGGGAAAAATGGAAAGAAATAGACCTGGGTCCTGCTCTGGGGAGTTTAAAGTCTGAGAAAAAGAGTGCCAAATCTGGTCTCCTCTCTGACAGATTACTCCAAATTAAGAAAAATAAGATTGAATCACATAGAAAATAATTAATAAACACTACAGAGCAGTATGTTTACTTCCAACTCTAAATCCCATAGGAAATCAGAAAAAGAAGAAATCAAATTATACTGAAGCAGTCATAGAAAGCTTCTTGGAAGAGGTGAAAATTGAACATATATTTAGCAAATATATACTGCACATTGCATCATTCCTTGCACCTGAAGTAATAATAATTTAGGGATATTGGAGAAGGAAGGACTTCCTGGTAGGGAAAACAGAATGAGCAAAGATAAAGATTTTGGAGAGCTTTCATTTCTTGCCTCCTCCTCTCTCTCTCCCCACAAACATGTATCCTGTCTTAGATATGCAGAAGATTAGGGGGGGAAAGCATAAATGAGAGTAACCAAAATGATGAGGGAACCACAAATCTTTCAATAGGAAAAAACTTGAAAGAATTGGGGAATTTTTAGAATGGAAAAGGAAAGATCTAGGACATTGTTCTTGCCACTTCTGTTTCTTCTTTGTTGTTTCCCCCACTCCATAATATAAATTTCCTAAAGATTACAATGGCTCTGGGAATTTTATTATTTCTCAGTCTCTATAAAGGATATTAACACAGTAGATGGAACACAAAAGCCAACGATGTTTATATACTTGTAATTGATTGGTATACCTTAGAGCAATCTTTTCTAACTCTTTCAAATATTAGGACTTCTTTTTAATGTCAAAAATTTACTAACACTTCCATCAGATAAGGAAAGTAATACGTCAAAAATCACTGAGTGAATTTTTAATAAGAGTTAAGAACAGAATTTCCCCTCCCTCTTTCCCCTCTGCCTTTCCAAATTTTATTCCAGTCCACAGGGATCTTTCCTCATTATTCTGTCTCTTAGTTTACGCTGAAAGGGAACTAAACCAATACTTCCTGTTATTATTATTTATTTATTGTATATATATGTTCACATTTATTGATTATGTCTTCTGTGCCTCATTGAATACTGTCAGATTTGACCCTGACCTCTTTTCCTAGATTCATAATCTCCTATAGCCTCTAAACTTGAAAATAATGGGATAATGAAATACAAGTAGGGTTAGGTGGATAAATATTTAACAAGTGACTTTTATGCATGACACATTTTTAAATTTAATCAATATTGTTAACATTTTTCCATCACTTTCTAAACAAAACAACAAAACAAGCCCTAATTTGTTATATTTGCAGCATTTGCTTATATATTAGTTTGAGCTGGCTCCAAGACAGTCCTGTAAATCCAAACTATGACCTCCCCAGACCATTGGCCGTGACTTCTCTCATTTCCCCAAAAGTAAGGCTCATGTGGGATTCATCACACAGAACTTCTAATCACTTCTTTGAGGATGAATTGATACACTAAGTATAGGAGAATAGTCTGGGAACTGGGTCCAAGTAACATCCTTGCTCAGGGAATAGAAGGGTTAATAAGATAAAGAAGAGATGAAAGGGAAGAAAAAGGGAAGGTAAACTGATGAATCTCTTTCTCCCACAGATATGGATCAGGAAGACACATGCACAGAAATAGAGAATGAAGAATTGGATGGGCTTTGGACAACCATCTATGTCTTCATCGTCCTCTTCCTTCTCAGCGTTTGCTATAGTGCCACAGTCACTTTGTTCAAGGTCAGAGAACACAGAGAGAATTAAAAGGGAATTTCTTAAGTGGTGATCATTGTCACTAGTCATTACTCTACTCATCTTATTCTTTATCTACCTTCCCTATCCTAGTATTGTTTTAAGAAAGAGGGCCACCTTCAGGAAAGTTTCAGGATAAAAAGAGGAGAAAAGTAACATAGATGGAAGGGGAGTCAGAAATCCTGTCCTTATGGAGCTCCTAGTCTGAGAGGAAAAATAGCATTTAAATTTGCCATTAGTTCCTAAACTTGTCATAATCCCCATTAACTTCCTATCTCTCCTTCTCTTCTCTTAACACCCCATTTCATCTTAGGTGAAGTGGATTTTTTCTGCAGTCCTGCAATTGAAGCCTGGCACCTTCCATGACTACAAGAATATGATCCAGCAGTCAACCTAAACAGCCTAGAGGAAACCTTGTCCCAGGACTCCACATGGGGCAAGAGTATGCAGCAGCATGAAGATCTCTTCCCAAGTAGACACATGCCTAACATAATAGGGTCACTGAGTATAAGATCTCTTTCCCCTATACCTGAAAAAGTTTTCCTAATTTCTAAAATAAACATGGTCCCTAAGCCTAGCCGAAGGACAAGAAACGAAGTCCCTTAAAGTAATCTTTGAGGCAGTCCCCTACCTTGAGTACAAAATGAGGTGAGCCTAAACAGGAGTCAGGAGTTATAATTCTAGGAGGACTCAGAGTGCTGAGTCAGTTTGGGTCAGAGTCTTATAGCTGGGAGAAATCCCAGAGAAAGAAATCACTAAGCCTTCCAAGGGGAAAATGGAACCCTGGAGATAGGAAGTGATTTGCCCTAAGCTACACAGTAAATTAGTGGCAGAATCTGGGAAGCCCTTATCTCTGACTCATGGGCTAGGATGCTCAACTGATCTATGGCCTTGATGAAGTTTCCTGCACTGGCCCCCCCATGACAGAATCGTAGGCCATCTCCCTATGTCTCACTTTCTCATTTCCCAAATAATCTCCTCAGCCCAGAGTAGGAACTATGCAACTCCATAGAGGGAGGGGTTACAGAAGGAAACTGGAAATAATCTGTGGTGTGTCACTTCATGAGGCTCAGTCCTTCTCTAACTGAATAACATCTTGAGCCTTCCTACTGGATCCCAATCCAATTCAAACCAAAGTTTATAGGTCAAGTCAACCAATAGTCCAGGACACAAAGAGTAGTCCAGAAACCAGACCTCACATGGTTGTGTGATACAAAAAAAAAAAAAAAAAAAAAAAAGAGCCTTCAATAAGAGGAACCAAGTTCAAATACTCCCTCTGATTTCTTGCTTTGGGCAAAATACTTAACTTATTTGGGCCTCAAAGAAAGTTAGGCTAGATGATTTCTAAGGTGCTTTCTATATCAGTGATCCCATGAAATATAAGAATATATCCCATTCCCCAAAGCTTAGAACCCAGCCCATAACCTAGAACCCAGCTCAGATTTAGGACATAGAATTAAGTCCATCTTAGAAACCAGAGTCCAGAGACAAAAGCCTAGAAACCAAAGACAGAGAGACCAGCTTAGAGCTCAAAACTCAGAGCCTTTCTCTGTTCCTTCTGTCTACTATCTTTGTCCCCAAATACTAGTTTTTGTGGCCATAGCCATCCAATTGCAGCACTTCCACAAATTGCTTTATCTGTTTGTTGCTTTTCAACAAATAAGGATTTGTTATAGGGACCCCACAAACACAATAATACCAGGGAATCTCATTTCACTGCTCCTACTCTCTCCCCAACACAGCTTCCTCTGTGAGAGAATGCCCCTTGAACCCTTTTGTTAAGACAAGAAAAGCAGCTGTTCCCAGAACTCTTAGAGAAGACTTTCCAAAATATCCATGTACTCATCTCTTTCTGGACAAAGCAATTTTTGGCAAATATTTGCAAAAAGCTATCTTTGTTCCCAGCTGGATCCAAAGCTCAGAGCTTTTCCTAATCTATGCTCTAAAACAAAACCGAGGAACCTTTGGGCAAAATTGAGGTTAATTAGTAGTTCTTTTCTTTCAGTGAATTTTTGTACCTTTTGTTTCCATTTGTTTATTCTGCTTTTCAAAACATTTTCCTCTTCACTGAACTTTTGGGCCTCTTTTTACCATTTGACCTGTTTTATTTTTTAAGGTGTTTTCTTCAGTATTTTTTGCACCCTTTACCAAGCTGTTAAATCTTTTCCTGTGATTTTCTTGCATCAATCTCATTTTTTTTTCCCACTTGCCACCCCACCCACCATTCTTACTTGATTTTTAAAATCCTAATGGGCTCTTTTGCGGTCTGAAACCAATTTATATTTTTCTTTAACTTTTAAATGTAACAATTTTGACTTCATTGTCTTCTTTTGATTTGTGTTTTGATTTTCCTTATTAGCACAGAAATTTTCTATAGTCAGTATCTTTTCCTGTTCCTTATTCATTTGCCAATCTATTTCTTAGCTTTTAATTTTATGTTTAAGTGAGACTTTGTTTCTGGGATACAGAAGCTGTTCTCCCAAACTTTGGGTTTTTGTGCAGCTATTGTCAGAGATAAGGCTGGGAATCTATAGGTTTCTGATTCTTCCAAAGTGGTGTGATCTAGGGAGAGCTGTGTTTAGTACTCTCCTGGCCTGATCTGTGAGTGATCATAAATACTTTTTTCCCCACCCTAGAACTGTGACAGGGGTTCTAAATCTTCTGCGGCCACAAGTTCTGTGATCCAGATCCAAGTATGGACAATGCCACAGAATCCTGTAACCGTGCCATTACTGTAATCTCCTTCTGACCAGCTGTCTAACCCCCTTACCATCTATGGGCTGACTGGTCATGAAACTGCCACTGATCCCCTTCCCTGCCCCATTCCTTCCCACTCCCCACTCCCAGCCTCTGCTGGTTTGCTGGGGGATGGTTTATGCTGTATTATGCTCTATTGTTACCTTAATGCAACAGACCTTTCTATAGTGTTTCTAAGTTTTCTTGGACTAGAGAATTGTTTTCTGTCCTTATGTGCGTTCTGCCTCTCCAGAATTTGTTTTGAAGTATTATTTAAATTTTTTTTGGAGGAGAAATTTGGGAAAGCTCAGGAAAATCTCTGTCTTATTTGTTGGGGGCCTCGAAATCAAAGGAGGATTGGGGAGAGGTCAACATATGAAATTTTTAATGTATGCATACATTAACATACATTAACATATGCATATATAACATACATAATCAAAAATGGTGTCAAAGACATTATTCTCAACACAGTCACCTTTATCTACTGAGCTCTGATTTGGAGCCTAGAAAGATAAAGAAAATGTAGAGACTAAGAAAGAATCAGCTTGTTTCTTGATAAGATATTGGTTAAAAGAGAACTAATATCTAGTTATGATTTCATCTCCTAACAACTCAGAGAGTGACAATATGATATTCTAGTTGGGTATCACTTTTTTTTCTATTTTTTCATTTTTTGTTTTGCTTTATGATATCTTGATTTCTCATAAAGTCATTAGTTTCCATTTGCTCAATTCTAATTTTTAAGGAATTGTTTCCCTCAGTGAGCTTTTGTACCTCCTTTCCCATTGGGCCAATTTTGATTTTTAAGGTATTCTTCTCCTCATTAGCTTTTTGTATTTCCTTTTGCACACTCTCAATTCTCTTCCTAATTTTTCCTCTATCTCTCTTGAGTTTCAAAATCCCTTTTGAGCTCTTCATACCTGAGGCCATTTTTTATTTTTCTTGGAGTCTTTGGATGTAAGTGCTTTGATTTTGTTATCTTCTTCTGAATGTATATTTGATCTTCCTTGTCACCATAGGAACTTTTTATGGTCAGTATCTTTTTTCTGTTGTCTGCTCATTTCCCTAGCCTATTGTTTGGCTTTTAATTTTTTGATCAGTTATGTTCTGTTTCCAGGGTGGAAGGGGCACTGTCCATACTTCGGGGATTTTGTGCAGCTGTTTCCAGAAGTCCTTGTGGGGACCTAACCAAAAGTACTCTTTCTACCCTGGAATTGTTAGGAGTGTCCCTGCCCCACTAGTGGGCTAAAGCACAGAGTTCTTCCTCAGTGCCAATAGAGAGATCTCCTGTGAGCTGAGGCCTCTAAAAGCTACCACACTACTCAGACCCACTCCTGGTATGCTGGTTTCCCAAAGGTTCTGACAAACCCTTTCTGATTTTCCAAGTCATCTTTGGTATCTCTGGGATGAGAAGTTTAGAACTGCTGGTGCTTATTCAAAGGTCCCTAGGCCTGTTCCTACTTTGATGGTACCAGGGCCAGGGTTGGGGCTTAACTAGTGCTACCTGGTCTAAGACTGTGTGCTGTCTCCCTCCCTGTTTCCACAGACCTTTCTGCTGACCTTCCAAGTTGTTTTTGGTGTCTCTGGGTCGAGAGGTCTGAAAACCACTAGTACTGCCACTGATTCAGAGATTCCTAGGTTCATTCCTGCCTGCTATGCTGGTACTGGTGCTGGGCCAGGGCTGTACTGGCACAGCCTGCACGGGGACTGCATGCTAGACTCCCATCCTGGTGTCACAGATCTTTCCTGCTGGAAAATGTTCTACTCCATCTTTTTGCATACTCTGATGCTCTAAAAATTTGTTTAGAGCCATTATTTAAAGGAATTTGGAGCAGTTTGGGAAGAGGTCAGTGAGTTCTGACCTTTACTCTGCCATCTTGGCTCTGCCTCCTAGTTGTCAGTAAATCTTCACAAGAAAAATGTCCTTTTTAGCAATCTTGGTGTCCAGAAATTGCAAATGCTTCAAGCCTCCTCCCTCTTCCCCCAATCCAGGATGTCCCTTTGATTCCCTCTCCCCATAGGATTATATTCAGTTTTGATAGGTAAGCTATTCTTGACTTTCATCTATATCCTTTGATTTCTAGAATAACATATTGTAAGCTCTCTTCTCCTTTACTATGCTGCCTGCTAAATTGTATGTGATCCTAATGTACTAGCTCTCAGAAGACTCCTTATGATTCACTAACCAAGTGTTGGGAGAAACATTCTCCTCAGGTTTCATGGCATTTGTCTACCACATGGGTCATTATGCCTTTTGTTTGGTTGGGTTTTTTGGGGGGAGGGTACTTGGCTTGAAATAATGAGCCAAAAAACAACTAGGGGTAACAGGAGTGAGTGAACTCATATCCCCTACCGTGGTTACTATGATATGGGAAATTAATGAGAGACTGTATGACATGAGTTTTCTTATTTACCTTGTTTTTTATGTTAAATAAATTTAAATTTCTTTTACTACTACAGTGTGATGTCACATGAATCACTTCTCTCTTTAGTTCAGAGCAAGAAATAATATTGGGAAATGGAGCAGTTGCTGGAAAATGTTGAACACAAACAGGTATTTAAGAAGCTGAATGAAGCATTAGGGTATCACATTTTGCATCTCCTTCACTTTTCATTTTCTCCTCAACACCTTGGAATCTGACTTCACTCTTCCTTCCCTTCTCCCTCAGCCATTATTTCACTGAAATTGCTGTCTGAAAAATCAATAATACTTCACTATGTCTGGCTTTTCCCTCTCATTTTCTTGGACCTGTAATTACAGTGATGAATGGTTCCTTCTTCTGTACATGTTTTGTATATTTCAGAGACACCTTGCTCTTTCAATTTTCTTTCTTCCTTTCCACTAGCTTCTTCTGTGTGTCCTTCATCAGATATTTATTTGTCCCTCAACCTAACTCTAATGTTCCTCTAGGTTCTACCCTTAACATTCTTCTCTCCATTTTGGGACTCTCATTTATGATCAAGTTTCAAAGAATCATTTCTATGCAAATGACTCAAATCTATATCTTCAGAAATCAAGGCTGAAATGTGTAATTGTCTATAAAATACCTCTATCTGGATGTCTCACTGATTGTTTCAAACTTAACGTGTTCAATATTGAGTTTATTTGACTTCCCTTTCTTATTTCATCACCATTCACCTTATCTCCCATGTTTGAAAATTTTATGTAATTTTTGATGAAATCTTTTTCATATCCTATGGATTTAGCCTTAGTTGGCTCAATGGCACGGAACTAAAGGTTTGTAAGAACCTCAAGCTCAGTGACCTTCTGGTTCAAAAGCCAGAACCTGTGCTTCTCAATAGGAAGACTTTTTATCATTTCTTCAGTTTCTCTTTGCAACCACAACCAACCTTGAAGACCTCATCATTTAGTATATGGCAAGTACTTTGTTAACTGTTGGAAATACAAAAAGAAAACAAATATTCTCCATTCCAAGGAGATAACATTCTAATTGAGGGAGATAATCTCTATAAAAAAGTTCATGTATAGTTCAGATATAGTCCAGGTACACTGGGATGGAAATGTCCAGATATGTTGAGGGTTCTTTACCAGGGCAGATAGCAAGATCTGATGATTGTATGATAGAACAGATATTAATCCTGGAAGCCCTTTCAGTCTTACCAGGAAGCTTTTATTTAGTAATATTTGCTTATTGAAGACGTGATTCCTTGTCTCCAATCCAGTATATTTCTTTAGCTTAGGCCATTCTTAAACAGAGTATTGAGGTAAATTGGGAAGGCTGGGATACCTGGGCCTTCTACTTCAAAAAATTCATGATTTCATATCTTATTCTGAGGATGAAGCACAGATCTCTGAAGCCTGATCCTTTGATCCAGGATTTCTACTATTGAAAGTTGACTGATCCCAGATTTATCTGCTCTCTTGACTCCTGACCTTTGATCCTAGTTTCCCCTTGTAGTTTAATAATCTCCTTGAGGTGGGGGGGCAGCTAGGTGGTGCAGTGGATAGAGCACCAGCCCTGCATTCAGGAGGACCCGAGTTCAAATCTGGTCTCAGACACTTACACTGCTGTGTGACCCTGGGCAAGTCACTTAACCCCAGTCTCAGAAAAAAGTAAATAAATAAATAATAATAATAATCTTCTCGGGGGAGAGGGGAAGTCAGAAAATACCCTCATGCTACAGGTTTAAAAACCAAGTCACAGAGAGGGAACAAGGAATACAGGAATAAACATTTCCCAGAGCAGAGCAATCTGCCAGATCCCAGTCAAATTTTGGGTTCCTCAGCAAGACCACTCTGAGGCACACAATTTCTGAGTTTTGGGATGTAGTGCCTTCTGAACATGGAACCTGATGTTTGTCCCAGACATCTAAGACTGAAAGGATTAATTTAGCTCTGTTCCAGGGACACCAGGACTTTGTCTAAGAGTAAGAGATAAGAAGCAATGCTCCCTTCTCCCTCTCCTAGGAATCAGATCCTATAGTGACCTCTCCTTAAACATAGCGCCCTCTTGTGGCCGCATCATTTGGCTCTGGGTCCCCCAGCCAAAGAGGATGAGAGTGAGACAACAAAGAGAAAATGAAGAGATGGACCTAGTGGGTCAGTGAAGAAAGAATGAGGATTATAGGACACTAAGAGAATAGAAAGTCATGAAAAGGAGTCATTTAACAATAGAAAAGGGAGGAAGGGAAGTCATGCATTCTTGAATGCATTTGAACTTCTTTTATTTTGATATTGGCAGCTTCTTGCTGCCAGTCTAGGAGGACTATTTCTTCTCCAAAACTAAAAATATAACTTAAGGTTATAGGCCCTACGGATACAGTAAGAAGCTATCCAAAATCACAGAATCACAGCTATAAATCTGAAATGTACCTTATCTAGCCTAATCTCATTTTACAGACAGGGAAAGAGGCCTACAGAAATTAAATAATTTGTTGCATTATGTTAGATTTAGTTTTGAGACTGAAAAAGATAATAAAGTTTATCATTTTAGAGATTAGGAAAATGAGACAAGAATAATTAAGTAAAGTCCTCTGACTTTAGGGAAGTATCCAGTGTTTATGGTACTATTTTACTCTCTCTTACAAAAAAAACCTATGATGAAATTTCAGCCAAGTGATGGGGTTTAGTTGAGAAATTTTCATGTTCATGGAAAATGCAAAATAGCAGAATGATAGAAAGTCTAATGACCTAATGACCTTGCCTAATAGTTAAAAGTTAGAACAATTTGCTAGTTTGCAAAAGAGTCCTAAAAAATGATTGGGGTCTTCCAAAAACAATACATCATGGTTATCTATTGCTCATAAGGTTGATATAATTTCCTGATGATTAGGACAAAAATGATGAAGAGTCAACCAAACAACTTCAAAGTTTGGCAGTCACAGATGGACTGTCATAATTAAACAATGGCTTATAGTGAGACAATATGGAACTATTGGAATGAAGAGAAATGAACGTGTTTGTCTTCCTGATGTCACGAAATTTAAATGGTCTGGGGGGAGACATTTGATTGAATTGGCTGTATGTAAGTATAATTTATTAATAAAATGTTCTATATGACCCATGTACTTGTTCAAGAGATGTACTTGCCAGAGATATTGGAGATAATAAGAAAGTTGCCTTTAAAGAATTTGTCACCAGACCCAAATAAACATCATACATTTCAGGATACTGAAAGAATTGGCAATCTAACTATAGATAGGCTGTCAATGATGTTTGAAAGTACTAGATAAATAGAGAGATTCCATAGGACTAGAAAGTGGCAAATGTTCCAATTTGGCAAAGGCCAACTTCTTTAAGTTGGTTGACAAAATTCTAGAAATTACTGTTAAAAGAAATGGTTTACGAGCATTTTAAGGGGAAGTGATGATTACAAAGAACCATCTAGAAGATGTCATGATAAACTAATTCTATTTCTTTTTTTCTTTTTTTTTGACAGGCTTATAATGGTACTATAGATATACTATGAGTGGATTTCAATAAAGTAATTTGACAAATTCTTGCCTCCTGTTTTCCCTACTGATCCCAAGCCATAGATTTTTTTTTGGGGGGAAGGGGAAAGCAAACTTCTGTTGAGAATTTCTGTCTGTTTTCTTTTCTCAGTTATCCCTCGGTTCTATCCTATCTACCTTTAAGAAACAGACCTATCTTTTCTTTAATCTTCCCTTATTCCTTTGGCTAAATTCTAAGAGTAGAGAATAGATCAGGGTGATCATATATATTCTGAGCCCCTCTTCCATGTAAGATCACTTTTCTCAGACATTGTCCTACCTTCCATGCCCTTTCACTGAACTAGGAATGAAGAAGTTATTAAGATGTTCTTTGAACCCAAGAACCTTTCCCCAGAAACATCCAGAGGAAAGAAAAAGAAAGGGGGGAAAAGGCAAAGAAAATTAGATTTAAGTTAACTCAGATTTATTGATTCCTCTAGTGATATGTGCAGTTATATGTCAGGGATAAGGCTCTTTCTTCAGGATTTAGTTGAGCTTGGATGGAGATGAAAATTGCAAATAAAACCAAAAAAAAAAAAGATGTAATTATCAAATCGTGATATAGCTCAATATTTCCTAAAGTCCTGAAAAGTGACAAAAAGTCAATGCTAGAGTTGTTTTTTTTCCTAAAATATAAAATGGGAAAATTATTTCAACCTAAAAACAAGTTGATTTCTTCTACTTTGTTTTAAAATTTCCCTAAACCTCAGACCTCAAAGATTAACCTTCAATTATTAGCTTAAAATGTCAGTGAGTTTCAAATCTCAAAAGAGTAGTCTCTAAATGCTTGTCTATGCAATTCAGGGACGTAGGAACTGCAAGATTTTGACCCTGTTGGAAAAGCATTTTTCCCCCCTTTCATCCAAAAGGAGGTAGAAAGAACTGAAATTTCATTGGAGATGAAAAATAAGCAGTGTCTTTAAGGAAGATGGGACTTTCTTTTGCTTATATATACCACTGAGAGAGAAGATGGGAGATCTGGATCCCTCACAGTGCCATAGCCATTGCTGCTATGTACACTGCCATGACCATATATTAAAAGAGAAGGAAGACTTTTTTTTAAAATTTTTATTTTATTTTATAATTATAACATTTTTTGACAGTACATATGCATGGGTAATTCTCCACAACATTATCCCTTGCACTTACTTCTATTCAGATTTTTTCCCTTCCTCCCCCAACCCCCTCCTCCAGATGGCAAGCAGTCTTATATATGTTAAATATATTACAGTATATTCTAGATACAATATATGTGTGTAGAACCGAATTTTTTTTTGCACAGGAAGAATTGGATTCAGAAGGTAAAAATAACAGTTTACATTCATTTCCCAATGGTCCTTTTCTGGATGTAGCTGGTTCTGTCCATCATTAATCAACTGGAATTGGATTAGCTCTTCTCTATGTTGAAGAAATCC
The DNA here is from genome assembly GCF_048593235.1 of Sminthopsis crassicaudata. Classification (NCBI taxonomy): domain Eukaryota; kingdom Metazoa; phylum Chordata; class Mammalia; order Dasyuromorphia; family Dasyuridae; genus Sminthopsis; species Sminthopsis crassicaudata. Next base: position 343,397,988 of record NC_133618.1, on the reverse strand, counting down.
ACTTCCATCAGCATACATCCTCGTACAGTATCATTGTTGAAGTGTATAATGATCTTCTGGTTCTGCTCGTTTCACTCAGGATCAGTTGATGTAAGTCTCTCCAAGCCTCTCTGTATTTCTCCTGTTGGTCATTTCTTATAGAACAATAATATTCCATAACATTCATATACCATAATTTACCCAACCATTCTCCAATTGATGGACATCCATTCATCTTCCTGCTTCTAGCCACTATGAAAAGGGCTGCCACAAACATTTTGGCACATACAGGTCCCTTTCCCTTCTTTAGTAGTTTCTTGGGGTATAAGCCCAGTAGTAGTATGGCTGGGTCAAAGGGTATGCACATTTTTATAACTTTTTGGGCATAATTCCAGATTGCTCTCCAGAATGGTTGGATTCTTTCACAACTCCACCAACAATGCATCAGTGTCCCAGTTTTCCCACACCCCCTCCAACATTTATCGTTATTTGTTCCTGTCATCTTAGCCAATCTGACAGGTGTGTAATGATACCTCAGAGTTGTCTTAATTTGCATTTCTCTGATCAATAGTGATTTGGAACACTCTTTCATATGAGTGGAAATAGTTTTAATTTCATCATCTGAAAATTGTCTGTTCATATCCTTTGACCATTTATCAATTGGAGAATGGCTTGATTTCTTATAAATTAAAGTCAATTCTCTGTATATTTTGGAGATGAGGCCTTTATCAGAACCTTTAACTGTAAAAACTTTTTCCCAATTTGTTACTTCCCTAAGAGAAGGAAGATTAAAGATAAGAGTGTAACTGTAGCTGCATCCTACCTGAGGGTAACCAGAATGAGACTCTCACCTCAATCTACTTCCTGCTGGCTATCTTCCTTAGCCTATTTCCTATTGTTTTGTTTGTATGTTGTTATTGCTGTAAATTATCTGCTCACTATAGAATAGTTAACCTCAGACTTGTGGAGGAGGAAGGAATTTGTGACCAAAGAAGCACTAGAGATCATTATTGATCACAAAATAGAAAAATTTGATTATATCAAGTAAAAATGCTTTTGAACAAACAAAACTAAAGCAAACAAGATTAGAAGGGAAGCAATAAAATGTTTTCCCAAAGTCCTCATTTCCAAAATATACAGAGAATTTACTCTAATTTATAAGAAATCAGACATTCTCCAATTATAAATGGTCAAAGGATATGAACAGATAATTTTCAGATGATGAAATTGAAACTATTTCTACTCATATGAAAGAGTGTTCCAAATCACTATTGATCAGAAAAATGCAAATTAAGACAATTCTGAGATACCACTACACACCTGTCAGATTGGCTAAGATGACAGGAAAAGATAGTGATGAATATTGAAGGGAATGCAAGAAAACTGGGATACTATGGAATTGTGAATAGATCTATCCATTCTGAAGAACAACTTGGAACTATGTTCAAAAAGTTATCAAACTGTGCATACTCTTTGATCCGGCAGTGTTACTACTGGGCTTGTATCCAAAAGAGTAAACATAAAGAAGGGAAAGGGACCTGTATGTGCCAAAATGTTTGTGGCAGCCCTTTTTGTAGTGGCTAGAAACTGGAAAATGAATGAATGCCCATCAATTGGAGAATGGTTGGGTAAATTGTGTTATATGAATGTTATGGAATATTACTGTTCTGTAAGAAATGACCAGCAGGATGAATACAGAGAGACTTTTACATGAACTGATGCTAGGTGAAATGAGCAGAACCAGGAGATCATTATACACTTCAACAACAATACTATATGAGGATATATTCTGATGAAAGTGGATATCTTCGACAATGAGAAGATCAAGTTCAGTTCCAATTGGTCAATGATGGACAGAATCAGCTACACCCAGAGAAAGAACACTGGGAAATGAAGGTTTTGTTTTTCTTCCCAGCTTATTTTTACCTTTCTGAATCCAATTTTTCCTGTGCAACAAGAGAACTGTATAGATGTTGTACACATATATTGTATTGAAGATATACTTCAACATGTTTAACATGTATGAGACTGCCTGCCACCTAGGGGAAGGGATGGAGCGAGGGAAGGGAAAAGTTGGAACAGAAGTGAGTGCAGAGGGCAATGTTGAAAAATTACTCATGCATATGTTCTGTCAATAAAAAGTTATAATAAAAACATTTTAAATAAAAAAGAATCTTAGAAATGAAAATTAATTAATTATCTGATCAATTAATTTTCCAAGTACTCTTAAAAAGAGACAAGTTTCTCCAAGGAACTGTTCTGTGTGTCCCTAGCTATGTTCTTGTTGGGATTAAAGAAATTTGAGGAGCCCATTATGATTACTCTGGAACCCAAAGAGAGAGAAGGAAATTCTCCTCCCAAATCATGGGGGGAGTATCTGCAGATGAACCTATATGAACCAATGAGATTTCACTAAGGAATATTAGAACTTCCCCCCAAAATGCAAAGAAAACAAAAAGCAATATAAACCCAGACCTAATAGATTCCACTAAGCAAAAGAAATTTGCTAATCAATGGTAAATGAGGAAAGAAAGGCTCAGTAAACATAAGGAATTTCTTTGGAAACAATAGCCCGAAACTCTTCTTTCCCATTGTTCCTTCTTGGACAGTTTAAAGAGCATCATCTTTCCCCTCTCTCAGAATCAGAGTGGAAGGTAGTGACAACAGGGAAAGTTCAACCCTGAAAGGAAAGTGGGGAAAGAATACCTCTTATTTGATGGTAAGGGCAGAAGGAGTAAATAATTTTTTTTCTTCAATCAAAATCTTCCAACCCTTAGACATGGATGTATATGTATATGTGTATATATATGTGTGTCTTTTAAGTTCTATACAAAAAAAAGAGTAAGGGAGATCAATTAAACATGCATTTTTTGAGCATTTACTTTGTTCAAAGTAAACTGTTTGAAGATGGAGTATACAATGGAAAAAAAAAGCCTCCTTAAGAAGAGGAGGAAAAAAAAAGGGAAGCAGGTAATGATGTTGGAGCATCTGAAAATGGAGTAGGGTCTGTAAGCTAGAATAATAAGGAAGTCTTCAAAAGACATTGAGTATTGAAAGTTGGGGAGGAAATAGTAATAAGGAGTGTGGTTATAAGAAATACTGAAAACAGTTCCTGCTAAGTCATTTCTCAGACAGAGGAGCAATTGGACAGATGCTTCCTGTGACTACAACACCCACTTGGTCTTAAAATAGGATAGTACATAAAGGAAAATACTCCAGATAACTCATTCCTTAGGGAAGCCTTAGGGAAATCTTCAGTGGAGAATAAGTTGATTTGGAGCACAGTACTCTCCTCTCTATCTCTATCCATATAGACATCTAGTCTCACAAAAAATATATACACAAGAAGACAAATTTTCTCCTTTGAACCAAGGGACAGTTTTCCCCAGAGGATTCCTGGTAGTATAAGGCATAAAAGGAAATACTGTTCTATCTATAGAGCTTTGTGCATCATTGTCCAGCCCCTCCTCCTTCAATGACTTCTAGAATAGATGTTCTTCAAAGACAGATATATCCTAAAAGCTTGGTCCAATGATCATAAACTTACAGCCATATATGTGGACTTGGTCCCACAAGCCTGACATAGTTACAAAGAATATACTCAACTTCATAAGTAGCATCGGACATGAAGTATCTACACAAATAACTGGATCCATCATTTCTACTGTCTATATGGAGAGTTCAAAACATAAATAAAAGAAGTGTCATGGACAACTCAAATTAGTTAGCACATATCTATTATATCTGTCTTTGGTCTAAGTATTTTGCCACCAACATCCTGGTGCCTTCTCAACCACCTCTCTGACCTGAATGGTAACCTTTTTTGTCCACAGAAGTCCTTCATCATCTAATCCTTGAACCCTCTCCTTTGTTCCCTAACATACTCTAGGAATCTCTAGATCTTCATCTCTAACTATACGTTTCTATCTGTGACTGAGACTCTATCTCCCTTTGCCTGTTGGTTAGGAGTACCAGGTCCAACATACATTTCCTACAACCACCACCTTCCCTCACTACCCCCACTACCATCATAATAATAGACAGGCCCCACACTTCATACACCTGGCCCAGCCACAGTCAGAACCACAAAGCAGACATGACGTGGAAGACAGGATGGATCAGTTGGACAGGAAGTGAGGGAGAGTGACCATTGAGCCCCTCTGATGATCTGGAGCCTGAGCCTATAGGGTAACAAGGGAGGGAGAAAGAAAGGTCAGATGTTGAGAAAAAAGACTCCAGGTCTGCTCTTCCTGGGTAGATGGACAGATACAGGTATGGGGCCAAGACACAACTCAGGTAATCCTTGTCTCACCATTTCCTTAAAATCAGGCCTAGTACTTAAAGAAAGGGGAAGAATACTATGGGAAAAGTTGGAAGTACTCTGTACAGAAAAGTCAGATATTTGAGGAAGGAGAGACAGAGAAGAGAAAATAGAAAGTGAGGATGGAAGAAGAAGGGAAATTTTATTTAGAGGGAAGATTCTTTGAAGAATCAAGAAGAAAAGCCTTCCTGATTTGATATAAGGGAATTCAAAAGGTCTGTGATCTAGTACCTTCTTTGTCAAAAGCTTGTATGAACTTAGAAAAGTTATTTCTCTTCTCTGGGGCTCATTTTATTCATCCATAATTAAGATTCTGGACTTTCTGCTTGATATTCCATAATTCTGTTTCTTCTTAGGATATGCTAGAGAAGAAGGGGCATCTGCGCATAACTATTCCTAACAAATTTCATCCAAGTTATGGCAAATGGGGAACTAAAAGACAAAGAAAACAGAGACAAGGGTCTGGAAAAATATGAAAACTGAGAGGCCTATAAGGATTGTGATGGATATAAGGATTAATAAGGATAGGAAGAGAAAAAAATGTGAGTATTGAGAACTGTAAGGGATGGGAGAGATCTGAGAGGATAAAAGGTGTAGGAGGATTGAGGGAAAGGGCACATAGGAGATGATTAAAAATTCTTGTTGATTGAAAGTTGTAAGTTCTGGGAGGAATCTGAAGACTGACTTTTGAAAAGAATGGGATAAGTGAGAAACATGAAAGAATATGAGGATTAGTGAGAGCTCTGAGAGAGCTGTGATGGATTTGAATACTGGTGAGCACTGTGAGAGTTTGTGCTGTCCTGGGGAAAATGCTGTACTTGTACCCAGAAGACTTGGGTTCAAATCTTTAATCTGAGCTTGCACAAACCACTTATTCTCTAGTTCCTTATCTGTAAAGTTAAAGGGTTAAACCCGAAGGTCTCTTCCATCTTTAAATCAATGATTGGACAACTGAGTTGTATGAAGATTATGAAGGATGGGACAGGTGAAAGATAAGGGATGTAAGGAAGATTAGGGAGGAATACAGGAGATATGAGGAATAATAGAGAATATAAAGATTGTGAGAATTTGAGGAATGTAAAAATAATAAGAATTATAGAATTGTAGGGGAGCCCTCATAGTGAAAAAGGTGTGGTAAATTATGAAGAACATTGGCATTGAATGCAAGGGTACCTGGGTACAAATCCATTCTTTGATGGCTAATATATATATATATATATATATATATATATATATATATATACATATATATATATATACATATATATATACATATATATATATATATATATATATATAATTACTTAACCACAGAAGACCTAAATTTCTTCATCTGTAAGATAAAGGGATTAGACTAGATAGCTTCTGAAGTCCCTTCTAGCTCTACATTTATAGCACTAATATATATTAACCTCTTTGCTCCCACCCATCCTCCTATCTTTAATCCTGATCCTAAGCAAACCATAAGCAAATTTCATAATTAATGTTTTTAAATGTTTTGAATTTAAATTCATTTTAATTCATGTTTTAAAAATATTTATTTAGTGCCTATTCTCTATGTACAACACTAGACTTTAGTGCTGGGAAAACTACAAAGATAAATAAGATATTATATCTAGTTCATAAAATTTACAGCCAAGTAGGGAGTGAACCATAAACACAAAAAATTAGAATTCATAATATTATATGGGTGGAAGTGGCCTAAAGATGAGTTGTTCTTCAAAAGATGGATGGAAATTCAAGAAGCAGGGCAGAGGAGTTGGAGGACTGGGAAAGACAAGTCAAGTTTAGGAAAGAGTCATCAAGGAAGTAAAAGGAAAAGCCAAGGTTAACCAGAGCTGAGAGTGTTCATTCTGAGAGATATAGCTAGATAAAGATGGAGGCAGAATGTAGAGGTCCTTTCTGGAGCTAATGAAAGTGAGATTATTTCGTTGCTAATAGGAAATGACTGAAAGATTTGAACTTGAGCAATTATATGAATAGATCTATGTGTTAGGAATTTAAACAATAGACTAATTGGGAAACAATTGGAGATAGCAAAACTTGTTGGAGCCTATGATATTAATTCAGTTCAGTTCAACAAAAATATATTAAGTACCAACATTTGCAAGGCATTATACTAGACAGTGGGGATACCAAAATAAGACCAAAATTGTCCTTGCTTTCAAGGCATTTACATTCTATTGAGAAAAGACATACACAAATAAGGAAATATAAAATAATTTCCAGAGGGGAAGAGACTTAACAACAAAGAAGACCTTCTTTCTAAAGAAATACCCGCATTGTACTTAATAGAAAGCTATGGATTTTAAGAGGCAGAAGTGAGAAAAAAATTCCAGACATGAAATATAGCCTGGGCAAAAATACCAAGGCCAAAGAAATATCTTGTATGGACAACAGGAAATAACTTTGGCCAGAACAAAGAGTAACTGAAGGAGAGAAAGGAATAATGACTCTGAAAAAAATAGATTATAGACAGACAATAGTTTTCAATGCCAAACAGGAATTTATACTTTATCACTTTGGCCAATAATGTCAAACACAAATAGAAAGAGATCCCAGAAAAACAGAAATTAGCATTATCTATGTTGTATTGAGTTTTATTTTGTTAAAACATTTCCCAATTACATTTTAATCTGATTTGGGCCTGTAATATAGAGTTTTTCAGGCTGCATGAGCCCAGAGCCTGTTCTGATTTAGTCAACAGAGAATCACTCAGCTTCCTTCCTGAGCAGAGTAATGACATAGTCACACCTGTGCTTTAGGAATATTAATTTTGTATCTTTATGAAGGATGGATTGGAGAGAACTGACAAGACAGCAACTATGGTGGGTGAGGGAAAAGAAAAAAATCAGAGATGATGAAGGTTGTAGACCTGGATAAATGAAAAGGATAGTTGTGCCATCAGAAATGAGTTCATTTTTCATGTTGAACTTGAGATGTCTATAAGACATCTAGCTAAAGTTTCTTAGCAGGCAGTTGATAATGTGAAACTACAAATCAGGAGAGAAACTAGGACTGTCTCATACAGGTTTGGGATTCATATGTATAAAGATGATTTTTGAACTTTGTATCCCCAGAACTTAACACAGTGCCTGTTACATAATAGATGCTGAATAAATGCTGGTTGACTATCTCTTCTCAACTCCTTACAATTTGTCTTTTGCTCCCAAGACTTTACTGAAAGTACCCTTCCTTTCATAACACTAAAGTCTTCCTAACTGATGATGATATCTCAAGATAGAAGGGACTTTACAGGCCATTTAATAAGAATCCTTTAATATATATATATATAGATAGATAGATAGATAGATAGATAGATAGATAGATAGATATAGATATAGATATATGATAAGGAGCTATCTAGGTTTTGTTTAGATACTTTGGGATAACAAATGCATATTTTTTAAACATCTAACAGTTTTCTTATAAATCTGTATCTTCTACCCATTGTCCCTAGTTCTGCTCTCTAAGAACAATTGCAATAAATTTAGTTTCTTTCAATAAATTTTGACTGATTCCACAAATATGTCCATAAGTTGTCCCTAACCCTTATCTTCTTTAACCCAATCGTCCTCAGTTCCTTCCCCTAACATATGGCACAAACTCAAGGCCATTTTCCATCTTGGTTGGTTTCCTTTGGATACTCTCCAGATTCTCAGGGTCCTTCCTAAAACATAATATGTAAGCCAAACATGACATTCTGGATGTGGTCAGAACAAAATAGAGTAAGTACAACTATCATCTTCCTAGACCTGGACTTAATGCTACATAAGATTGTATTAGCTTTACCTGATTGGAACTCACACCTTATTGGTACCCACTGTCCCTGAAGTCTCTCCCTCTGTTTGGAAAGCTAATGGAAAGCTCTTCCTATAACCTCCATTGAAGGAGGAAACCCAAGTCAGCTATCTCTTCATTTCCCACCTTGCTGTGCACTTCTCTGCAATTTTACCTAATACCCCCTCCAAATACACCCAAATCCCCATTCTTCTTCACCACCTCGTTTCAATTTCCTTTAGAAAGTTTCTTACAAGGATAAAAATATAAATCTAACTCATAACTTTAGATGTGAATGGATTAAAGATCATGGATAAAAGATCAATAACTGCCCTTTGAGTAAATCCATTCAATCAGTTCTCTGAAGTCAAGGAAAAAGAAAATATACAGAAGGATGGCATAGTCAGTAAAGGAAAGACAGAGTCAGAGAAAGAGACAGACAGACAGAGAGACAGAGAGAGAAAAAAATCTGATTTATCAGTTAGGAAGACTTTAGTGTTTTGAAAGGAAGGGTACTTTCAGAAAAGTCTTGGGAGTAAAAGACAAATTGTGAGGAGTTGAGAAGAGACAATCAACTAGCATTTATTCAGCATCTATTATGTATTGGACATAAAGTTCTAGAGATACAAAGGCCAAAAGAAAAAATTAGTTCTTGATCTCAAGGAGCTCACAGTTTAATGGGGAGCTTACAGTCTAGGGAATAGAAGCATGATGTAGGTTGATTTTTAAGAAATTTAAAAGAGAATGGGACAATAATTAGATAAATTAAATAGGCTAGGAAAGATTTTTCAGTGCATGAAGAGAGCCAAATGTATTTGTAGGAAGAAGGAACTAGTATAGAGGAATGGAATACATTAAGAGTGAGAGGTGGAGGGTAGGAGGAGAAAGAATAATACTGGAGCAAAGTATAGAAACAAGGGCACAGAAAATATTTCTTAAGAATATGGGAATCCCTCTGTAAGAGGAGGGAGAATTGAGGAGGGGGGAGTTGACAAAGTTCTTTCTGGATAGTCTAAGTTCTTCTCAGTGATGTAGGAGTATAACTGATTTAGTGTTAAATGTAACTATGGAACCACAGGAGTTAATATGAAGGGGTGTAGGGGAAGGTTTTGAACCAAGATGTAAAGTTATAGAAGATCTGCTCTTCAGGATAGTCTAGCTGGGACTAGTCTATTTCAAATCACCCGGTGTGGTTACTATACTGATTCACTTTATAATGTACCCAGGGTCTACCTTGTCCCACTTTCCTAGCAAGAAGGTGCCACAGGAACCTGTAATAGATTTCAAGGACACAAAAAATTCTATAAAATTTATTTACATATGAGAAAAGTTCAGATTTTTGTTGCCATCTCTTTATTTTCCTTTATTTCAAGCCATTTTTAAGTTGATGGTGAAGGTAAAATAACAGTGAAGATTATGAGGGGATATAAACATGATGATTTCTGCTGCAGAAGAGACAAGACAGCCACCTACCTTTGTCCTAAGGTTGAGCTAGCCCTGATCTCTAATTAATCCAGAATCTTGATCCTAGATTTCTATGTAATCGTAATGTTAGGAACCTTAGGAGCTTTGATTTGTACTCATATGATAGACGCTAACAAATAGGGAAACCAAGTCTCACAGAAGGGACATAGAAGTCGTGGATAAGCATTTTATAGAACAGTATACTGAAATGTATCATTTCTGTGCATTTTAATAAGTTTCATAGGATTTCATAGGAAAAATTCAAAGGAATCTTTTAAATTATTTAATCCAATCATCTCCTTTTACAAATGAGAAATCTGACTCCCAAATGAGTCATTTAGACTGTCCAAGCTTGCATAGATAGGAAGTGGAAAACTGGGATAAAAACTCAGCTCTTCTAACCTCTAATCAAATAGCTTTTTCCCTGGACAACTTTTCTAGTCAAGCTTCTGGCCCCATAGGAACCTTAGTTTGAGGTTTTTGAGCCCTGGACCAAGATGGTGATGGTCTCTGAACACAAAGATTTGCCGAACTACAAGGTCTTGCTCAGCTCTACTCCAGAGACATTAGTGCCTTTCCTAGAGTTGGAAACAAGAAATTCTGCTTCCTCCCTTTTCTAAGAGTTAAACTCTATGGTTGCCTTCCCTTAGACATATCTCCCTCTTGTAGTCATTTTCTTCGGTTCCAGGCATTTAACCAAAAAACATCATATATTAATTATCTAGCAAGAAGAGAGCATGGGAATCAAGGAACAATGGACAGAGATAGTACATGATGGAAAGAAGATGGAGGAATGTGTCATGGATTCAGGGGTACTATAGGAAGAATTACTCTTTCTCCACACCAAAATCTTAGGAGTTTGTGTTTTCATTTCAGATCCCAAGGTCTCACCCAGAATCTTCCCCCTGATCTCTGGGGCTAGTGGCTCAGTGGTCCTAGGCTGCTTGGCTCAAGGCTTCTTCCCAGAGCCTGTGAACATGACCTGGAATTATAGTGGTTCTGACGGCAAAATAAGGAATTACCCTGCTACGCTAAGTGGCAACACCTACATTCAAACCAGTGTACTGGATCTTCCTGGGAGCCAGTGCTCCAATACCCAGTCCTACCAGTGCCTTGTCGAACACTATAACACCAATAATAAGCTGATGGTTCCCTGCAAAGGTAAGAGGAAGACTGTGGGTTTTACCTTTGGGGAGTTATACTGTCACCTCACACATGCAATATTCATGGAGGAAACACACAACATATACTCACCTCTCCTAATAAAAAATAAATCATATTTATATAGGATGAAAAAGCTGACAAAGTAATTCATATACATGATTTCATTTGATCTTCACCATGACCCTCTGGGGTCAGCATAAGGTCTAGGGAAACTCCAAGACTCACCCACCATCATGAGTTAATGAGTGATAGAGGCAAGATTCAAATCCAACAATCCACCAATTCATCTTTCCTGCCCTCCCCTGCTCCCTCACTTTGGATCTGTGGTGGTCTCACCTAATTAACTTTAGAGATGATCCCTATGCTGTAGGGAAAGGGAAAGGGAAAGTAGGCAGGAGCAGAATCTTAATATTAAACTGAAAAGCTTCAGGAAATACTAGGAATAGCCCTGACTATAGAAGATAACTGTGTTCTGTGTTTTTTACAGAACCTATAAATCCTTGTCCTTGCGAAACTACTTATGTATCCCTGAGTCCTCCCTCCCTGGAAAGCTTGCTTTTGGGCACAGGTGCCAACCTGACATGTACACTTGGTGGCCTCAAGAACAGTAAAGGAGTCAAGTTTACCTGGGTAAAAACTCCGGCCCAGACATCAACTTTCAACCCTATTCAAGGAACACCTCAGCAGGACTCAAGTGGCAAGTACAGTGTGTCCAGTGTCCTGGAGATCTGTGCTGAGGAGTGGAACCGTGGGGATACCTTTTCTTGCACTGTGTCCCACCCTGAGATAGAAACCACTACCAAGACTATCTACAAACCAAAAGGTAGGAGCCAATTGAAAATGGGAGAAAAACTCAGGAGACTAAGAATATGGATAGGAGTGATCAACTGGAAAGAACTAATTTGTTTGATTTGGGGAAAGATAAAGGGGAAAGCATTAGATATCAGATCAAAGTTAACAAAGGATGAGTAGAACTAACCCAATACTATGTCTGTCAGATTAAAGAGCTCAGATCTCCAAATTGAGAAAGGAGAGATGGGAAAAGACAGAAGATATGACTTACATTTTTTTTAATTGGGAGAAATTAGAAAATAGCAAAATATGGAGACAGCAAGGAAAAAAAAGAGAGGGAAGAGAAAGAGAGGAACAGAAAATAAGAGAATGAAAGTGATGGGGAGAGAGAAAAATACAAGGAGAAAGAGGAAGCTGAGAAGAAAGCAAGAAATAAAGATATATGTCAAGAGAGAGCAAGGTGAAGGACAAAAAAAAAAAAAGAATGGAAGAGAGTGAAAGAATTCAGAAGGAGACTGACAGTAATAAAAATAAATAAATCTGGTCATTCTCATCTTCCTCACTAACTCATCCAGTGACTCTGCTGCTGGGCCCCGGGCTTTGCCTTATCTGCATTCTTAAGGGCATTCTACATCCTGAATAATCCCCAGTAAAATTATTTCCTTCCTGACTTAGAACCTACTTCTCTCTGACTGTGTGTCTCTGTTCTTTCTGCCTAGTGACCCTGATCCCACCCCAAGTCTACCTGCTGCCACCATCAGCAGATGAAATCTCCTTGAATGAAATGGTCTCAATCATCTGCCTGGTGAGGAATTTCAGCCCAAAGGAAGCGTTGCTACAGTGGATGAAAGGGTCTGAGAAGCTGCCCAGAAAGGACTACATCATCAGTGGCCCTTACCCAGAGCCCAGGGGCACCAACACTTTTATGATAAGCAGCATTATGCAAGTCTCGGCCTCTGAATGGAAGAAATATAAATATTCCTGCGTGGTAGGCCATGAAGCTCTTCCCTTGAACTTCACCCAGCAAACCATTGACCAATTCTCTGGTAAACCCACCAATGTCAATGTATCTGTCATCATGTCTGATGTCTATGGCACATGTTATTGAACTCAGCCTAAACCATCAGGTCTCTATCACTGTCCAGACTTATAAAGTAACAATGAAGTAGAAGTAGATCTATAGAAAAGTATCTATTTGGAATAAATCTTAAGACTCAGAAGCAACACTAGTCCTGTCCTCACTGTCTATGCCACAACTAGTCCCGAATAGCAGGGGAAGAGGGATAGGGAATGAAGGTGGGAAGGTATGAAATGTACTAGAAAAGAGGAAAGAAGAATGGGAAAGGATATCCCATAATATGAGCCAAGCCAAGGTATTTATCATGTCTTCCCCACTCTGACTAGGACTCAGATAGATATTTTAGGAAAGGTCTTGGTCACTTTTCCTGATATAATCCCCAACATTTCTAACTTGTAAATTGAGCTCTAATCCACCTAGGAAGAAAAGTTCCTACTAGTTTCCATACAACAAATAAGATTGTAGGATCAGAACAGACCCTAAAAGATCTGTTTCCAGCACTTATTGAGGATTTCATAATTTGAAGAATCCTGTGAAAATCACAAAGTGGGTGAGACAGAAGACCAGGTTCAGAGCCTGCCTTTAAAGGAGTTTATAGTCAAGAGAAAGATAAAGGAAGAACAGATCCATGCTCTTACCTAGGAAGAAAGAGGGAAGAGAACACCAATGGAGTTCAAAGCAAAAGTATAAACAAAAGCCCAGAGATAGGCCTGTGAGTAATATGTTCAGAATATAGTGAGTGAATCATACAAAATGAAAGTAAACGATGTGTTAGGGAGTAAAAGAGAGATTATGTTGGAAAAGAAAATTAAGGTCTTGATTGTCAAATTGAAGAGTTTGCATTAGTCCTGTGAGCAAAAGAGAGTCACTAGAAGTTTCTGAGTAGTCAAGTAACAGCATAAGGGCATTTGGAAGATGATTCTAGAAAGATGTTCAGGAAAATTATTAGGCTATTCTATTATAATATCTCCACTGAGAGATAATAAAGGCTTGAACTAGGCAGAGTAAAGGAAAAAGATACCCCTGGAAGAATAAAAGAAATATACATAATAGATACAAGCTTCATATACACAAAGATAATAAAACACATGATAACAATGAAAAAGACACAAATGCACATGTACATAATTACACATGATAGGAATTCCATTGATGGTGGTGAGATAAGGGCCACATTTTTTAATCTTTTACATAAAACCTTTAACTTATTAATCCTTTACCCTTTTACCTCTACTTTCCTATTAGCATTTCTGTTCTAAATATACCCTACACCTATCAAAGGTGCTCTACACCATTGCCAAATAAGATTTCCGGGGCTATTATTGTTTGTCCTTCATTCTCAAAGAGGACCGTGACATCAGGGAGGTGATGCTATGACATGCAAGTGAATTGGAGTTAAGTGAGGGAGGGCTGTGCAAGGTCACCTGCCTCACTTTCTCCTCCAGAGTCATCTGGGTCCAGTGATTAGACATAGTTCAGGAGAACTGTAGATGCATGCAGTGAGAAACATTTGCCTTTTTAAGCTAAGGTTTTTAATAGTTCTCAGTTTGACTGAGGTAATCACTCATTCAGCAATTAAGGCTAGATAAGAAAGAAATCTTTTTTACCTAGTCAAAAAAAAATCGATCTGAAAGGGGAAAACTGTCAAAGTTTCTGGCCAAACAGAAACAATTGCTTTTTACAATCACTCTGAGTATGCCATAGTCTGGGAACTTTTGTTGGCCAATCAAGAGGAACCAGAATAATTTGGGATTAAAACATGATCCTTAAAAAAGGATTTTTTTTCCCCTTTCTCCTTTCCCTCTTTCCTCCCTTGCTTTCTTTTCCCTTTACTGGCAGTGCTCTGCTTACAGATTAGAGTTCTTCCTTAAGGACTATATCTTCAACCAAATCAAGATTTCTGGGGAGAAGGAAATTGAAGGAACTTTACACATCAAAGTAAGAATCCTGAAGCATAGATTTCTTAGGTATCTTCTGGCCCAGGTATCCTTGAGCAGAGAAGAGAGATTCTTCTTAAAACTTTGGTATTCCCTTAGTTTCTGGGTCATCTGAGAGGTTCAAAATTGAGTTGTTGCCTGATTACCTGTGACAAACTGACTGACATAACTGAGTCCCTGACACCAAAATTAAATGCTACCTCCTCAAAGCACTAGAAACCCTAACCCCAGAAAAACTTTTCCTATTATATCCTCTCAATATCCCCCATAATTCTCTGAGTGAGGCATAATGATTACACTGTTCCTGGTTAGCAGTATCCTCACAGGAGGCTACTCAGGGGGCTTCTCTCCTCAGAAAAAGGGACCTTTATTTGGAATGTGATGGAAGAATGGCCTCTACCCAGACTCTGACCAAGAGCATTCCATGAACAGGGGATCAATGCTAGAGCTTAATCTATTTCAGGGATGTCTCTTCCTTAAAAAGAAACTTTTATCTATACATTTATCTATATCTAGGGCCTGTTGGTCCCTAGACTTCATAAAAATTCTCTCACCCATCTAGCCCTGGCAGAATCTTTTATTCCTCAATTCTCACTCTTCTCCACATCCTCCCTAGATGCCTGAGTCTTGTCTTTGCCCTAGTGTTTGAGAAAGAGCTGGAGCCTCTAAAGTTTCTTTGTCAATTCTGTCTCTGTTTCTCATCATTTGAAAGGTCTACATATCCAAAGTGTCCTACTCATATAAGTCGTCCTAAACCAAATCTATAAAAGTAATTTTAATGCTTTCTTTAGTGTCCACATAGGTGGGAAATACAAAAAATCTAGTCTCTAACCCAGATCTCTAACTCAAAATCCAGTGGCCTTTACACCACAGTAGGAAACCTGGGTTCAACACCCAGCTAATTTGCTAGATGTATGGCAATGGGCAAGTCACTTTGCCAGTCTAATCCTTTGTTCTCTCATCTGTAAAACAGGGATATTCATACTTCCTAATCCACAGATAATCCATATCTTAAATCCTATTTAAGATAAAATGATTTTATACTTTGAAGTGCTAAAGAAACTGTAGATTGTCTCCAAAAAAGATAGGTCTTATAGCCCTGGGTAGGTCCTGAAAGCCACTGGACAGCAATATTTCTGGGGATGTTATATTGAGGGAACTTTGTATTTAATACTGATGTCAGGATAGAGATCCAGGCTAACTAGGGAGATGGAACAGCACATACAACCTAGAGAACACAACAAGATTGTGACCAGTGTATTTGAGTGCCAGAGAATCTATATGAGGCCAAAGGAACTGAGGGCATGGAAGCCATGTGGTGAAGTACTAAGAGTAATAGTTCTAGATGCCAAGGACCTAGTTTCAAATCCTACTTTTTGTGCTTACTACCTGTGTGAACTTGGACAAGTCACAGGATATATATACATATACATAAGTATATATACATATTTGTGCATGTATATGTATATATATATGTGTGTGTGTGTGCATGTATGTACGTATTATATATGTGATTGATCAGCTTAAGACACTGAATTTCTCATCAGTGACAAGATTATTCCCATCAGCTCAATTATTTCCCTTTATATTTTCTTCACCTTAGGACTTTTATTTGGTTGGGGGATTTGGGGGACAGGTAATTATTAGTCCCTTAATGTCACCTACTGAAGCAACTAAGCCAGGACTCAGAATCTTCATAAAGATACTCTCTAATTTATGGACCTACATCATCTCCAAAACAGGGATGATCCCAAATAGCCCAAAATCTTTTATGTTTGTTCATAATTCTCCAAACTAACCTCCTCTGCTGCTACCATCACCAAATCTGCAAAATATTGATCTCTTACACCAGCTCCTTTGACTATCTTCACCAAACAGACAATGTAATAGTATTTATTAAATCTTACTGGGATTAAGAGCACTGTGTTTAGGGAGAGGTCCTTACTGAGATAAATAAGAATGTTTCCAGCATTGTGGAATTTACAGTTTAATAACAGGATATAATTACATATACAAATAATTAAAACAGAATGATAATAATAGCATGCTTATATTACTTCACAATATACAGAACTTCCTTTACAGCATATTTGTATATTAACTAGTACAACCAATTTACAGATAAGAAAACTGAAGTTTCAGAGAGGTTAAATGCCTTTCCCACAGTCACATCACCAGCAAAGTAAAGAGCCAGGACCAGCTGTGTCTTCTCATCCCAAATCATAGATTTTCATGACAGCATCTGCATTAGAAAAGTACAGACTATAGGATAAGGATAAAAGTAGGGAGCAAGTATTTCAGCCTGATTAGACAACTGAGTGTATGGAAGGTAATACCATAAAATATATCTGGAAAGAAGGGAACACCAAATTTGACTTTAGCTTAAAGGCAATAGGGAGCTGTAAAAAGTTTTTGAATAGGGATCAAAGTCAATCATTGAAAGAATATTCTGACAGCCAGCATAAGTAATGATAAAATTCAAAATGAAGTAAGACTCACTGAGCTAATGATCCCCCAAAATAAGTTTTGTAATTCTTCACAAAGTACTACTCTAATGTCTCACTGTAATGTAAAATCTATACCAACAGAGTACAGATTATATCAGGACCAAACCATTCTTGAAAGGCTTTAATATGTTGACAACAAGCTAAAGTTACTTCCTTAAGACCCAAAACTAAATCTACTTTCTGACGAAAGGAGATGCTCATAATCATGAAGTTGGTCTCTATATCATAAAATTTTTAGTTGTGGCAAATCATTAAACAAACAGACAAACAAAAAAAAATACAAGATAGTACTCATTCCTTGATCCCATCTGGTGGTAGAAAAAGGTACAAAAGTGTTTTTTAAAAAAACACTTTAAATTATCACTAAGTCATCTGTAAATATGAACTTAATTTGTTTATATTCTTTCACTTATGGACAAACTACTTGTGGAACTAACTCAATCTTGACTTTTTCTGTAATTGAACGCAGAAGACAAAAAGATTATAGCATCATAGATCTAGAATCAGAAGAGATATTAAAGATTCTTGGGTTCCCCCTTCCCAGCCCTGTCAGGAGGTTAAATTACATGTCCAAAGTCACACAGCTAGTAAGGATCAAAGCCTAATTTTAACCCATGTCTTCCTGATTTCAAGTCTAGTGACATTTCCATTATGAAAAGATGCCTCTTAGAGAATCAAGAATTAATACAGTTGACTTTATCATGTATCCAGAGGCAAAAGAAATATTTCAAATGATACTTGGCTAACTCATATTTCAATGTTCATTATGAATATCCATAAAAGTCCTCCTTTTATAATAATAAAGAATAAAGAAAATATTAATCTATACAATATCTGTTATCAAAGACAAAGAAATTCTTGTGATGAACTTGAAAGGATTTCTCAAATTAAATCGATCTATTTTTAGTAGTATGTTACGTTAATGCAAATGCAGACCTGTTAAAAGTCCATTAAAATAATGTCCAAAAATTATGGATTAAGAGTAAAAAAATTTTGTAGACTATACAAAAACCTCATGTCTACATCACAAATATTTTCTTCAATAAAGGAGTCTAAAAAGTTTATTTCATGTCAATCAATCAATCACTGCAAATGAAACCAAAAAGGGTTGTTATGAAACTATCTTAGCTAACAAATTTATCTCCTTGTGAAATGGAGTTACATGGCAGCCAAGGACAACATTGGTTTGGAATATAAAGTTATTCATAAAATCTTATAAAGAATAATGGTGAAAGATTATGAGCAAAGTTGTCACAGAATTCCAGAATTTTAAAATTGCTTGGGACTATGGTAGCCATCATCCAAAAGGACTCCTCTTTTATAATATATCTATTGAAACATACTTTTGCTTTTTTTGTATCCACAGGGATTAACACAGTGCCTGGCACACAAAACTGATGGAGTCAATCAATAATCAATCAATCAAATGTTTTGACTAAAAATATCAAGTGAGACATAAAATAAGCTTATTAACTGTGTCATTCACATATCCCACAAGGGGCCAGGTGGAAGATAGTTTCTGTACATGATAACGTTCTCCAGATGCTCTTATTTTCAAGAGGGTAGCAAGCAGAGTATTGTTTTCATAAAACCAAAGAATAGTGCAAATTTGCTAAGTAAAATTTATAATCACTTAAAAGAGAACTTAGCCTATTCAAATAGGAAAAAGTCAAGATGAAAGGTGTCTATTATCTGAATTTGGGCTTGTAATTGCATGAACAGCAAATAGAACTCATTCATCAGTAAAAATATTCTAAACAGATGAAGCAGATGAGTAACAATTTGACTTGAAATTGAAAAGAATATAGTTAGATAGCGTTTGGAAAATTGTAGAGTGCTTTTGACGATCCCAAGCTTCTATCTAAAATAAAGGAATGCTTTGTGATTACCTAGAAAGGGAAGTAATGATCATTAAAAGTCAGAAAGCATTGTCATCAAGAAAAGACCAAAACTATTTAATTTCATTTTTTGTGGATTACTAGGTAGCATGGTAGATTAGGATAGAAAGGGATGAGGAAGGCCTAAATTCAAATCTGGCCTCAGAAACTTGCTAGCTGAGTTACCCTGGGCAAAGGTATTTTAAACCCTTTTTTCCTCAGTTTCTTCAACTGGGGATGTTAAGGGCACCTATCTTAGAGAGTTGTTGAGATGTTATTTGTAAAATGTTTTGTACAGTGCCTAGCATAGAGTAGGTACTATATAAAAATTCACCTTCCATTCTCTTTTCTCCCATTTATCTTTTTCTTTAGACAGGATAGATCAAGCACACATTCCAAATATAGTATGCTTAGATTTCCACATGATCTTTGATGAAGTTTCTCATTTGAAGAAGGTAGAAAAAATATAGGATGGATTAAACTACACCTAAGGATTTAGAATTGGATGAATTAATAGATTGATGTCTGTTTGAAAGGAGCTCTCTAATGAAGTATTCCAAAGGTCTATCATTAGCCCTTTACTTTTCAATATTTTTATTAATTATTTGGATAAAGATACCTTTAGTTATCTTTATACAAGGCATACTTGTAAAAAAAATTGCAATTAACACAAATCTTGACAGGATAGCTGATAGACAGAGCACCCTGATAAATTTCTAATGGATCACATTGACTAAAATGAAATTTAAAAAGAAATAAATTTTACACTCTGGTTCATGAAATGAATTTCACAAATATAGGAAAGATAAGGAGAGAGATGTAGATAGACAAAAAGATCTGGCAGTTGAGATACTGATGCTTTATGGACTAGGTCTCAAATTCTCCTGAAACCTCAAGATCTTTGTGACCTCTACTCTACATAGGAATCCTGACTCCCAAATCTTTCTAAAGTTGAGTGAACTTCCCCTAGCCAAGGTGGTATACAGATTTCTCTTATCCACTCCAACTCTTGGGACCTAAAATGGTTCAACTCATTTTCCCCACAGATCATTGGAAGAAGGTGATCACATTCAGCTGTCTTAATGAGGATTTTGTGGAGGAAGATGATAGAGATGCTACCTTATGGCCCATGACAGTGACCTTTCTCACTCTGTTCCTGCTCAGCATGTTCTACAATACCACAGTGACCCTCATCAAGACAAAGTCTGGCCCAGCTATCAAGTACTAAGCCTCTAAGCAAGCAAGACACCTGGTATCTTGGGCCTTGGAATCAGAGGTGGAAGACCTAGCCCAGAGGATAATGACTTAGAACAAAAGAAATGTGGTAGCTACTAGTGGGAAAGAAATAGTAGATGAGTCCTCTTACATCCATTATAATGTACCTGACAGTCTAATACAGGATGGTGCCTTCAGTTATCAGACCCTACAAAAATAAGGATTTATACTTTTATAGTCCTCCTCTTTGCTATTTTTCCAAACTATAAAACCTATAAGCATAAGAATAAAGAACACAGTTATTACACATGGTAAATATCATTTTTAAACAGCTTTTATGGTCCAGAATACTGTTTCATATACCAGAACTTTTGACCAGTCCTAATTTCATCCTCTCTTCGTTATTCACATTTCTGTCTCTGCCAGGGAGTGAGTGACTGTGTGTGTGTGTTGTGTTGTGTTGTGTTGTGTTGTGTTGTGTTGTATATGACCTCTGCCAAAGAGAGTAGGCACCCTAGCTTCAATGACTTTTAGGGTACAGACAGAATAAGGGCAGAATCAGGCCTTAGGACAGAATTAGGCCATAATCAGAGGGGAGTAGAGAAGAAGATGCAGGCTCTGCCCTCATGTTTAGAATTTTGACTGGCAGAATGAAGGAGACAGCAGTCTTACTGAAAAGATGCTAGTAGAAGGGTGCTGGAGAGGAAGGACATCCCTTCTTTCTTTCTCTAACCTGGATAATCTCTCCCCCATCTATTACTTACAGGTGAGCTTTATGAGAAATCAAAGCCATCACCAAGGACCAGAGTCTACTAGACTACTAGACAAGTTGCAGCACCTATAGTGAAAACCAATCCCCACTCTCATCCTTCCACTCTCTCTTGGACCTGAATGATTCTGTATAATAAAGATAGAATCTTTCTTCCATACCAGTCTATTTCTGAGGAATATAAAAAGGAGGTCATTGTGCTGGAGGAAGGGGATATTCATACACTCAGACAAACACAACTGGGGTAACTCTGTCCAGGAGACAAGATTTGTTGTGACTACATGAACTACATGGCAAGCAGAAGTCTAGAAGTGGAAGGGTTGTTCAGAAACTGTTTCCAAGTCTTTGTTGTTGTTGCTAAAGCAATTGGAGTTAAGTAACTTGCCTCGGGTCATAAAACTAGGAAGTGTTAAGTGTCTGAGACCAAATTTAAACTCAGGTCTTCCTGACTTCAGGACTGATGCTCTAACAATTAACTGCGCCACCTTCTGTCTTTTTGTTTTATGTTTTGAGAGGAGTTTTTTTTTTTTTTTTTTTTTTTCCATTCCTCACACAAAGACCTGACTGATTCTAAAACAGACGTTCTACTCCCCAGGGGTAATTGAGTCATTCCCAAAGAATGTTCTGAGACTGGTCTCAGGTGTTAAGGACTTGAAAATTCAGAGATCCTAATCTACTCTGAAACCAAAATCTTTACTAATTCTATGAGTCCCTTAGTCATACAATAATCCCCTCTCCTACTCCTATTCTGAGGCACTACCCAACCTCCTTGATCTGTCCAGCACCCCATCATCAGAATTCTCCAGCAGTTTTCTCAAGTTCCCCAAAACTTCTTGATCCATGACTACTGTCTAGCTTCTAAACACATGAGTAGGATAAGAGAGAAGTTAAAAGATACAAGATTATAATCCCTCCTCCACTTCCTGCCTTCCTGCAGCCCTCTACATCACCATTTGTCTGGTTTCCTCCCTTCTTTAAGTTTAGAGACCTTCCCCTAGAGTGCCTCTTATCAAGACAAGAGAAAGGTGGGAAGAGAGGGGAGAGAAAGAGACAGAGACTATGACAGACAGACAGAGAGACAGACAGAGACAAACAGTAAGACATACAGAGACAGAGAAGGGGAAGACAGTGACAAAGAGACAGAAAAAGATACCTGAAGCTTCTCTTTCCCTGAGACCCTGCCTGACTTGATAAAAGATAGTATTGAATTTACTAGCCCACTAGACCTGCCCTAGGAACTCCATGCATACTTTGGGTCCTTTCTTGTGTTTTTCACTCTGTTCCCACTTACCCCACAATGAAACTTCGTCAGTGTCAACTACACAGATGCTAATTTTGCTGAAATTAAGTTGTACAAGGAAATGACAGAAAATTTTCATGGAAGGCATGTTTATAAAAATATTAACAAAGGTTTTAGAATTATACAGTCATTTCACAAATTATTGCCAATGCTCATGATGTCTTCTCAGTACACACAAGAATTTGAAAGAACTTATTATAGACTTCTATGATTGATGGGGTTGGTGTGAGAGAAAAAGGACTAAAGCTGAGCCAAAAATAGGGAGTCACAAGTCTTGCAAAAATAAAATGATACATAAACTTTAGAGGCTTGATCTTCATACCCAAGGGAGAATAGAATATACTATCCACCTCCATCCTCCCCCCTGGAAGAAAAAGGAAATACAGGACACATCACATCCCCTATGGAATGAAGGGGACCCTAAGTCTACAAATGGGTATGATAGATGAGCATTAGAAGCTTCTAATAAACTAAAAAAGCTTTGCATATGGACCAAGAATCAGACCATGCATCTTTCATTCTAGGACCAGACTAGGTGAGTGTAAAGAGACTCATCACGAGATATCACTAGAAACATGAATTGTTTTGGTAACAGGAATTTATGAGGTCTATAAACCAAGGTGTGAAAAGATGAATGAAATAACAGTTCTTCTGAAGTATTAATTTAAATTAAGTGTACATCTCCCCCCTTCAAAATTATAAACTTCTTGAAAAAAAATTTGTCATGACTTCCTTTTATCCAAGATTTTAGGATTGAAAGCAACCTCAAAGGCCATCAACTCTAACCCTTTCATCTTACAGATGAAGAAACTGAAGCCCAAATTTAACTTTCCCAAAGTTGCACAGTTAATGTGAGAAATGAGATTTGAACCTAAGGGGATTGAGTGTCAGGAAAAGAGGTAGTGGTGTTCTAAATTCAGTTGTCTTTCCACAGTATCACCAGACTCCAAATCTAAAGATATCTAAAAATGCCTTTCCAAATCTAAATTCCATAATGTTCATTCTCATTTGGAGAAAAGACTGTTTTTTTTTGTTTGTTTGTTTCTATAAAATTAAGGGTAGAGAAGGAATAGATTATTATCAGATAAGTCTTGACCAATTTGGGTAGTTTTAATCAAAATATTCTAAGATGGGTAGTAACACTTTAATCCCTTATTTTTGCTGGGACTGAGAGAGAAAAATGGAAGCAAACAAGTTAGGCAGTCTCGTGGGTTTTTTAACAATAATCCAGGTTGAAGACAAATGGCTTTGGACATTTACTTGATTCAAGTGAAAAAGATCAATAAAGAAAGTATTTAAGTAAGGATGAGCTGAAGATGAGCATGGCTTAATGTTGTCAGGAAAACCTGGGTTCAAGTCTAGTTCTTTATATATGCTGCCTATTTGACACTAGGAAAGCCTAACCTCTTAGCCTCCAGACTAAATTGCAAAGAAGTTGCTAACATGTATTGGTGAGAGAAGTTTCCTCCCCTAGATCTCCCTACATGAATGCAATCATAGCTATGGATCGAAAAAAGAAAGAAAAAAGTCAATTAAAAAAAAGAGCTAAAAATCAGCCTAAGCCACAAAGAAACCTGCTTTGTTTCTATTTGGTGCAAAGGGGACAGGGAGAAAGTGGAGATTCGGATCTGTTATTGGGAAATAGCAGCAATACTTTTATTTTTATTTTTCTTTCTTTCTTTCTTTCTTTCTTTCTTTTTTTTTTCCTGAGGCAATTGGGTTTAAGTGACTTGCCCAGGGTCACACTGCCAGGAAGTGTTAAGTTCTGAGATCACATTTGAACTCAGGTCTTCCTGACTTTAGGGCTGGTACTCTATTCACTGCAACATCTAGCTGCTCCAGCAGTAATACTCTTAAAAATCAAAAAGCATCAGTAAAACAATTTCTAAACTTACCTGAGGTATTCATTAAAAAAAGTTCTAAAATACCCCCAAGAAAGAAGAAAAAAAGAAAACAATTTCTAAAGAAAATTTAACTTCTATCCTAGCTTACTTGACTCATTTAATAAAAAAAAAAAAGAGGAAGAATAGATAATTTGCCCACACACCACCTTCTCTTCAATAGGCAGTGTAGGACATCACTACAAACTGGCTGCTGATTGCCACTTTAAGTTTTTGAGATGTGAATAAGATTATTCTATAAAATTAAAGCTAATAGAGGGACAATAAGCACCACTTTTGTGAAAGGAATTTGAAATAATTTTGTAATTATAGATTATAAATATTTATAATTTATAGATTTTGTAAGTATAGATAATTTTGTCATATGGATTATAGATTATAACACCTGTTATAATAACCCCATATAATTGTCTCATATGTTTTCAGCTAATGATTGTTATAAAAACTTTGTGTCTAGAAGAATTGAAAGAAAAAACAAACTTCCAAAATTCATCAACCAACAGTTTCATCTAATCCTACAACAGAAAAAATTTGAAACATGATCAAGTTCATTTATTTGAAAATTTTTTATTCATCTGTAAACTAGTCTAATTAATTGGAGAAGTACTGCTCCTTTGTCAGATTTCTGCTTCCTTTAGACTTTATAAATTCATTCTTCTAAGAGAAAGATAAAATTACAATAAGTAAATTCTCTTTTGTCCCAAGAAAATCTGACATTTATTTTGGTACTTTACATAGCATTATCCCATTTTATAAAGAAGAAACTGAGGCTTAGAGAACTAAAATGACTAATTCAGGGTCACACAGCTACTAAATTATAGATCAGAACAATGTGCTGAATTATGTAATAAAAGTCAAAAGAGATGACTCATAAAATGCTTCACAAAACCTTAAAGCACTACAGAAATGTTATCAACATTTCTTTTGATAATAGAGATAAGAGAAAAATTTATACTTGGGTTCAAAAAACTGAACCAAAGTAGAAGATCAGAATAGCACATCTAGATTCTAGGCTACAGATCCATGAAGGAAATCTAAGATTTTGTTGGATTATAAACTCCACTTTAATCTACAATGTGACATGAAAGTTCAAAAAAATTTATACAATCTTAAACTGTCTTTGTTAAGTTACTTCTGGAATTTTGAATCCAAATCTTGCCATCACATTTTTAAGAAAGACTAGGGAGTAAAAAAACAAAATATAAAAAACTGGAGGATATGCAAAGAAGAGTGATTAGGATGCTAAAGGGCCTTGAAGCTATGTCATACAAAGACCAATTGAAAACTATAAAAAGAAAGCTATGGCAGAGTACAGAGGAGAAGCATTTCTAGCAGAAAGACTTAGGGGCAAGTCTGCTTCTGACATATATTGATTATGTGACTTTAACTCCTCAGTGACCCAGAGAACTCTCTAAAATTATAAGTTACATAAAAGTTGTTTGCACTGATAGAATTTCCTTACTGAGTATTACCTATGCCAGTGAAATCACATGTCCAGGCCAAAACAAAAAGCAATGCCTGGTATTCAAGTATTAAGCAGGTGAGTAATAAGGAAGGCCCCCTTCTACTTGATAATTCTGTAGGTTTTCTTCTGGTGAATAAACTAAGAGAGGAATTCTTGAAGTCTGAGTTTGTGAATACTTAGGGAAGAAAGAAATGACTGTTAGGACTATATCCAGGGCTCCTCCAATCGAGAGACATGGCAGTCCATGAAACCAGTGAATCAAGCAGGCTCAGGAACCAGATAAGTGAAGTATACTTGGACCTTGATACAAGATTCAGAGATTTGCCAGATTTAGATTTCTATATAAAGCAATCCTCAAGTCAAAGGTTATTTTCCTTAAATGGATCAGCAAGGTTTCCAATTCTCTACCCTATCCCTCTTAAGTGAACCTTAGACAAATCTTTAAGGTATTCTATTTGCTGTATTTGGCTCCAAAGGGAAGAACTAGGACAATGGAGAAAGAAAGTAAAAATTACAAATTAACAATTAAACAATTAACAAGAAAGACCTTCTACCTGCTATCTGGGGGAGGGGGTGGGGAGGAGGGGAAAAATTGGAACAAAAGGTTTTGCAACTGTCAATGCTGAAAAATTACCCATGCATATGTCTTGTAAATGAAAAGCTATGATAAAAAATTAAAAAACAAGAAAGACCTTTTTGCTCTAAGTAGGACACTTTGATTGAACTGATGAAACACTAAAGAAAGGATTAGGTTGTTTTAATCTTTCCCAGATGCTAGAATTGTATGACTCCATATTAAGAAGGCTGCAGAAAGGATTTCTGCATAGGAGAGGATTTCGAGATCCCTTTTAACTCAGGAAGATAGGATAGAAAATCATTTTAGTATGTTAGAAGTCAGAGAATCCAGAAATGAAGAACCTTATCCTAAGAGGAGGTGGCATCACTAAGGGAGAGACATCTCTAAGTCAGACGCAGAATGTTTGGGGTGCCCTTGAGCAAGGTCTAGGCCATGACTTCCTCTTGAATTTACTTGAGAGAAAAGGCTTATTATCCTTATTGATAAGGATACTAGACCAAGGGATATGGCATCTGACTTTAAGGGGGACTGAGGATGAAGAGTTGTATAACCCAAGAATAGAGACCCAGCCTAAGTGGAAAGGCCCCACCATGCCTGCTGATCTTGTGTAACTAATTTTTCCAGTTCAGCAATGTGCCCAAATTTGAGGATCTCACCAGCCCACTATATATAACCCCAGCGCTTTCATGTTGGTAGTTGGTAGTTAGACCACCAACAAAAATAGTGCTTATCCCTCAGCTTCCTCCAGTGACTGATAGTGACTTCAGATCCTTCTGACCTCCTAAATCCCTACCAAACTTAGTATACTCTAATTTTATTGAAGGCAATAACTATTTTGTTTTTGTCTTTCTATCTTGAACAGGTACAGAGTATGGCACAATAAATACTAAATGAATGCTTGATGAATTAAATTGAACTGAATTGAATTGAATCCTGTAGAGGACTGGAACTTTGGAGAAGTATACTTGAAACAAAGATACTTACAACAAGGTAAGTAAAATTGATGAGATGATGGTTTTTAGTATACATATACTTAGTACTTAGCTTGGTGATGTAATGGCTCTCTAGTTCACACACACATTGTGTGCGGAGGGCTGAGAGGACTGGAAACAAGAGATTCCATTTTTGACCATCCTCCTGGTGTCTCTCCTGCCTTCATCACTTCTCCACCTAAAGTCCAAGGCCAGTCCAAAGGACATCCAGAAAGCTAGCCCAAACATTACATTTTGGTGCCCCAACATGGGGCACAGAAAGAAGTATACTCCATTTTGAGGTTTGGGATGTAAGGACTTACATACACTCAGCAGTTTGACTGATGCATAAATTCAGGGGAGAAGTCCTTGTAATCAAGAAATAGAGTGAGTAAACTAGTCACTTTCAGTTTTTTCAGCTGAAATGGGGCAAATACTAAGAAAAGAGCCTTCCCCACCCCAAGAGAAGTGTGTAGTATGACATAGTTATGTTAATAAAGAAGCAAGGCTTGTTGGTAACTTGGGAGCAGATCAATGAGCTTGTAGAAATATTAGAGTGCTCATCTCCTTGGTTCTCTAAGGAAGAAAAATTAGAGCCAGTTAAGTAGAAACTAGAGGGAGAGCAACTAATTGAATATTACAATGATAATGGTCCTGATTCAATTCCTAAGGAAACATTATATATACATACATATATATATATATATATATATATGTATGTATGTATATAAACATAATACAATTGGGTTTAAGGAATCCCACAAGACAAAGCAGCTGAAAAACATGAAGAATTAGACAAGAAAGGAGTAAATGAAGTTAGTGTTGATGAAATTAAGGAGTGTGGTGCTTCTCAATCAGCACCTCGCATGCAGCAGCTATGTCTACCCCCTATGACACGATTACAAAAGGCATTAATTAAAGCTAAAGATGAAGGACAGGATAGATCTGATTTAAAAATAGAAGCATACCCTGTGATTGAACTCTTCAGGTCAATAAAAAAGAAGATACACTCCTTTTAATTTGGAAATTATCAAAGATCTGAAAAAGGCTTGCAATCTTTATGGGTCTACATCATCTTATGTTTAAGACGTTATTAGAGAATTTGGCTTATGAAATTTTAACCCCTAGTGATTGGAAATCTATAACAAAGACATGTTTACAACCTGGACAAAGCTTGTTGTGACTTTCTGAGTATAGGGAACTCTATAGAATACAAGTCCAATGAAATAGGAACCTGGAGTTAATATACCAGTCACCTTTGATCAACTAGCAGGGTTAGGTTCTTATGCAGACACTTTAGCACAGATTAATTACCCTATAGCAGCATATGAGCAAATTGTTTCTGCTGCTATCAAAGCATGGGGCACAGTGGGCACAAATACCTTTAATATCCAGGTTATGGTGCAGATTTTTCAAGTCTGAAACTTCTGAATATTGGAATACATGGTCCCTTTTGGCAAGGGACTTCCAGAGATGCTTTCAATGTGGTAAAGTAGGGCATCTGAAAGCTGAATGTTGTCAGAGAAGACAGGATGGGAGAACAAGACCCAAAACCCTGTATCCAAAATACAACAGAGGTTTCCATTGGGCATCAGAATGTAGATTGACTCAGGGAAACAAAAGGTGGTGCTCGGCTCCAGGCCCAAGCCAAAAAATACTTGGAGCATGATGGCAGCTGATGTTACACCCTGAGAGTTTTTAGAAGTTCAGTACTCTGACATGATCAAGCAGCCAAGAAGGAACCTGATTGGGGAAAGAGATTACAATTGGATAGAATAGAGTTGTATGCAGCTGGGACTACTGAGATATCCCCTGGAGAGGTAAAATCTGTCCCAGTCTGGCCTATAGATCCTTTGCCTCCAGGCATAGTAGGCTTGAGCATTTTACCTCCTGAAAGTGCTTACAAAAGTCTATTCATACACAGATTTGGGAAACTGAGGAATGGATAGCTCACATCTCAGTCACTAATACAGGTAGACAATGTGTGACTTATCACCCAAGAGAAGTTAGGGTTACTGATACACACTCCTGACAGGCAATCTGGTGATATTTACCCAGATTTTGACTCCCAAAAACTGAATCCAGGAATATTCTGGACTGCAACTATTACAGCTGACCATCATATGCTCATTATCTATGTAAAATGGCATATCATTGAAAGGGTTGGTAGACATGGGTGCAGATTGTACCGTCATTGAGATGCAAATTGGTCCAGTCATTGGCCAAAGATTAAGGCAGACACCTATATGTCTGGCATAGGAGGATCAATAGCAGCTGAAATTAGTGTTACCCCTCTGAGAAGGATATTTGAAGGTAAAATGGAAGTTTTTACTCCTTTTGTAGTAGAAAAAAATCCCCATCAATCTATGGGGAAGAGACATTTTACAACAGTTAGGATTACAATTGAACACTTGGGCTTTTTAGGCAGAGCTGCTATTGAAGGCCTGCCTGCACTCTTACCTGTTCCCATTCAATGGAAAACTAATACACCAGTGGCCCTTAACAAATGAAAAAAATCAGGCCTTATTAAATATAGAACAGGAGCAACTTGACCAAGGACACTTACAACCTTTTCTAAGTCCTTGGAATTCCCCAGTATTTGTTGTAAGAAAGAAATCTGGAAAATGGAGGATGTTGACTGATTTAAGAAAAGTAAATGAAAAGATGGAAACTATGGAACTCTTCAGCCTGAACTTCCATCTCCTACTCAGTTGCCTAGAGAATGGCCTCTTTTGAGTTATAGACATTAAGGACTGTTTCTATTCTATCCCTCTAGATAAGAAGGATATGAAAATATTTGCCTTTTCAGTGCCCAGCGTTAACTTAGCTGAGCTTTATAAAAGATATGAATGTACAGTTTTGCCATAGAGAATGAAAAATAGCTGTACTATGTGTCAAATGTATGTGGCTACTGCTCTTATTCCAGAAAGAAAAGCATTTCCAAAAGTAATGTTGTTACTTTACATGGATGATATATTGGGATGTGCACTTGAGGAACAAATGTTAAAAGCATGTCTACAAAAGACCATAGAAATACTTATGGAACTTCAAATTGCATATAGCTCCACAAAAAGTTCAAAGACATGCTCCTTTTCAATATTTAGGATATGAAGTATACCCTAAGGTGCTTACAGTACAAAAACTTTCTTTAAGAACAGAGAAATTGAACACCTAAAATGATTTTCAAAAATTGATAGATATCCAATGGATGCTTCCAATGTTAGGCTTAACTACCTATCAATTACAATCATCATATGACATTTTAAGGGGAAACACTGTTTTAAACTCACCACACCAGCTTACAAAAGAAGCTCAAGAAGCTTTGAGAGAAATTGAACTGGCTTTATCCAATTTGGTTGAAAGGATCACTCAAAAAGCCTTGGAAATATCAGTTTTTGCTACAGAAGGGGTACCCACAGCAGTCCTTCATCAAGGAGATAGTGTGATAGAATGGGTGAACCTTCCAGCACAACCAGAACAAAGCCTTACTCTTTACCCAGTGCTTGTGGCTAGAATTTTATTAAAGGCTAGTACAATTATCTGGGATAAGACCTGACAAGATATACACCTTTTATACCAATGCACAAATTAATGTATGCTGTGAAACCATCCCAGAGTGGCAAATTTTATTGGCCACAGCTCAAAATTTTACTCATAGGTTTCCATTAAAGATAACCCAGCTATTACATAATTGGCAATGGATTCTTGAAGAAAAGGTTTCTAAGGTTTCTCTTAAAGATCCAATAATCTTTACATATGCATCCAAACATAACATCGGTGCTATATATTCTCATGACTTAATTGTAAAGAGAGTAGTCATAATTCCTGTTCAGTCCACTCAGCAGAATGAATTGTATGCAATCATACTAGCTCTTACTTAGAGGAGATGTAAATATAATATCTAATTTGGCCTATTCAGTAGGTGTGGTACAAAGAATTGCCACAGCCCAAATAAAATTTGTAGCTTCTAATATATATCAACTCTTTAAGGAACTTCAAGAGCAAGTGAGAAAGCATCCAGGTAAGATTTATATTTTGCATGCCCACTCCCATAGTGGACTTCCACATCCTATTTTTGATGGTAATTCAAAGGCAGATAGCCTTCTAACCATGTTAGCCAGTACTCTTTTATTTCAGGCAGCCCAAGAATCTCATTGTAAATAATCTGGATCAATTCTGATAGATGTGGCTCTCTTCAACAATGAGATGATCCAAATTAGTTCCAATTGTTCAGCAATGAAGAGAACAAGCTACACCCATCAAAAGAACAATGTGAAATGAGTGTGGACCACAACATAGCATTTCCACTCTCTGTTATTGTCTGCTTGCATTTTTGTTTTCCTTCTCAGGTTATTTTCACCTTCTTTCAAAATCTAATTTTTCTTGTACAGCAAGATAACTGTATAAATATGTATACATATATTGTATTTAACATATTTAACATGTATTGGACTACATGCCATCTAGAGAAGGGGGTGAGGGGAAAGAGGGGAAAAGTTGGAACAGAAAGTTATGCAAGGGTCACTGTTAAAAAATTATACATGCATATGTGTTGTAAATAAAAAGCCATAATAAAAAGTAATAATAATAATAAATAAATGTCATCAGGATGCTCGAGCTTTATGTTTGCAATTTGGGATAACAAAAGAGGAAGCTAGGAGCACAGTAAAAGCCTACACAGCTTGCCTTCCTTTCCAGGTTCCTACACTCTCTCTAGGGAAAAACCCTCATGGTTTGAGACCCAATGAAATTTGGCAAATGGATGTAACCTATATCTTTTATTCATGTTGTAGTAGACACCTTTTCAGGATTTACTTTTACAATACCAGCAGCAAAAAGGACAGCCCGAGTAGTCACTGAATTCCTAAATACAAGCTTTTGTAATTATGGGTGTGCCACAAGCAATAACAACAGATAATGGACCTGCATATACTTCTAAACATTTTACACACTTTTGTGCACAATCTCAGATTTTACACACCACTGGCATACTTTTTAGTCCTTCAGGACAGGCAATAGTAGAGAGCAGAAACAGAGACATCAAGACACTCCTCAAAAAAAAGCAAAAGAAAGGGGGAGCCACAAGTAACCCTACAGAACTTCTAAATTTAGCTTTTTACACTATTAATTTTTTGATTTATGATAAAGATGCACTGGCTCTGGCAGACAGATTTCATAACCCGCAGGAAAGTTTATAACCCGCAGTGTGAGCAGCTCCACTATCTTTAGATAATCACCAGGTGATGTGGAGAGATCCAGAAAGTAATGAATGGAAGGGACCAGGTAGGTTAACTGCTTTGGGGAGAGGATTTGCTTGTATCTCTACAGATGAGAAGGAATCATATGGCTGCCAATGAACCTTATTCACCTTGTCCATTGGAGAGAGATGGAAAAGACCCTTGAAACGAAGGAGAAGACTCAAGAAACATCAGATGGTTCCATTGCTGACTGTGCCCACCACTTAAAGAGCATGGCAGTTATAGCAATTGACTCATGAACATCAAAAATTGTTAATAAGACTGCTGCAGGACTTTAAAATCAGCAAGAATCATTGGAATCCCTGACATGTGAAATAATGGACCATATATTGGTTTTGGACTATCTTTTGGCTGCTGAAGAAGGTGTATGTGTGATTGTTATTTATATACCCTTCTTCTAGGACTTATGGGCATATATATTCATATTGTTTGTTATATCACTATGTTGATTCATGTTGTTTGTTACATCACTATTAGCCTGGGTTTTATTATTATGTGCTTGTATAATACCTTCCATGCTGATGGATTTATGTATACCTGTTTCAAGTAAGACCCTTCAGTCTAACATTATCTAACAATATCTAGTTTGGTGTTCTCACCTTCCTGAGAAGTCAGGAAGGGTGTGATCACCTCCTTTTTTGGTGTTTTCACCTCTCTCTTCCTGAAAAGTCAGAGAGGGCTTGACCACCTGTGTTCTAAAATAAAAGAAATCAGGAGATGTAGAGGGCTGGAACTTTGGAGAAGTATACTTGAAATAAGGATACTTATAACAATTGTTAACTCAATGGAATTGACAAAGTGATGATTCTTTAGTACACATATATTTACTACTTAGCCTGGTGATGTAATGGTTCTCTAGTTTACACATACATAGTGTACTGTAATGATGTAATCATACTAAGGTATTAAAGGGCTGAGAGGACTGGAAATGAGAGATTCCATTTTTGGCCATCCTCCTGGTGTCTCCTGCCTTCATTATTTCTCCACCTAAAGACCAAGGCTGGTCTGAAGGTACTCCAAAAAGCTAGCCCAAACATTACAGAACCCTACCATTCACCCACCTTCTGGTTTTTTAGTTTGCCAAATTAGACCAGAACCCAGAATCTAAGTTGGCTTTTGCACTATCTCCCATTCTCATCTCATAGAATCTTCTCTCCTTCTCCTCCAAGATGCAATTCAAATACCACATTCTACATGAAGCCCTCCCTCAACTACTTAGTGTTTTGCCCCTCTAATGGCTCTATATTTTACTATTTAATTTTTATTTGTATTTATTCTTATATTTATCATACTTATGTTTGTGTATGCATTTATTGTATCCCACACATAATAATCCCACATATAAGCTCTTTAAAAGTAGGATCACTTCATTCTTTGTAGTCTTATCCCTACTGCCTAACAAAGTGCCTTGCACATAGTGCTTCACTGAGTCTTAGAGCTCTAAGGGACTTCAGAATAGATCTCATTCAATCTGTACCTGAAGAAGACTCCATTTGTATCAAGTGTTCATATAATTTTCTCTCAAAAGACTCCTAAGATTGGTAACTCATTACATCCTGAGTTTTTGGATAGCTCTAATTGTTAAGATAGGGACAAGAAGGAGCAGTTAGAGGGCACAATGGATAGAGCAGGAGGACCTGAGTTCAAATATGACCTCAAACACTTAACACTTCCTACCTGTGTAACTCTGGGCAAGTCACCTAACCCCAATTGCCTCAGAAAAGAAAAAAAAAAAGATAGGGATAAGAAAGTGATGTGGTAGATAGTGCCTACCCTGGAATGAGGAGTATCTGAATTCAAATCCAGCCTCAGACACTTACTAGTTATACGATCCAGTTTGCTTCAGGTTCCTCATCTGTCATATGAGCTGGAGAAGGAAATGACAAACTACTCCAGTATCTTTGCCAATAAAACACAAATGGAGTCACAAAGAATTGGACACAATTGAAAAATGATTGAACAAAAAATTGTCAAAAATGACTTTAAAAAGTTTAAATCTGCTTCCATGCACCTTCCTCTTTTCATTGCTCCTAATTTGTGGAGCCAAACAAAATAAATTTAATTCTTCCACATTGTAGTTCTTCAAATACCTGAAGATGCCAGCATGTCTCCTCTATTAAACTTTTTTTCCTAAAGTTAAAAATCCTAGTTCCTTCAACCCCTCTTCAAATATCTTGGTTTTCAGTCTTTTCGCTACCCTAATGGCCTTTTTCTCTGTATATTTTCTAAAATAAAATCGTCAAATTCCAAAAATTTGGCACTATTTGGAGGTATAAACACTGGTGCTGTTTATAAACTTACAGTAATTCACTCACATATAATATTAGAAAACCTTCAATGTGTGACTGACAAAATAAGACAAAATGAGGTGGGATCAGTCAAGGCTTCTTGAAGAAGGTGAATTCAAAGAGGGTCTTGAATGAGAGGGAGAATCAAGAAAAGAGAAGAGGAGATGCACTGGAAAAGCCATGAGAACAATGTATGTAGAGTGTTTTATGCTGCCTTTTCACCCCCCACATCTTGGGCACTAGGTTCTCAATAACAGCTTGGAAGACACTTCACAAACTTAACAGGGTAAGGACTAAAACCATGAAACCAATATTGTTTTGTCCCCCAATTCATCAAGACAATGTAAGAGCATCAGTAATGGAAGTAGGAGGAAGGAAAACTCTGAGGCAAGCAAAGCAGGTGTGACTGCCTGGACTCTATTTTTGGAGACAACCACAGAAATAAGAATTTGCATGGGGCCTAAGATGATGATTTCAGGAAAAAACTGAACAGTAAACAAGGACTTGTTTACCTCCATTACAACTTCAACCTCCCAGCCCCCAATCCAGTTTTTTTTTTTTTTTTCTCCCAGTGACAGTCAGAGAATGGTTCTTTAGAAACACATTTTCTTGGCCTAGAAGCCATCCCTGAGGTCTCAGTTCAATTGCTGAATTCTTCTTCCAAAAAACTGGTTCCAATGATCTACCCCAAGTAGGTCAATTGATATATAGGTCAGTAGGTCAAGGAGTATTGACCTTCACAACCTACCCCAGGCCCCTGTAGATCTAACCTGAACCTTTAACCACAAATGTATAAATCAGAAGTTCCCAATCTTTTTAGGTTCTTGATTTATAATGAATCCTTCTGTATCCCCTATTTAATATGAAAGAAAAAACATCTTGAATTTAATGTGCAAAGGCACATAAAAGAAATAAAATAGGATAAAGAAACAATCAATCAAAAATTCTAATACATAATCTTTTTTTAGCTTCACAATGTTGTTCCTTCTGTAAATCACTCTTTTTTTTCCACTGAGTGCACTGCTTGTGCATTACTTCAAAAGAAAATGTAATTATTTACTAAACATTTTCAATGCCCTCTTAAGAAGCTTTTCATAATCTAGTTTGGAAACCCCCCCAATAAATAAATTTGTTATCAATTTAGTTCATGCCCAAAAGTGCACATGCTGAGCCTGTGTGAACAGATTTTCTGGATCATCATGGACTTATACCAGAGTGATAGTAGTCATAGATTCTGAGTCTCTCCTTAAGCATTTTATTTTTTTAGCAGAAAATCTTAAACCAGGAGTTTAAGTGGCTACATCTTGAGCTAAAGAAAGATGAAAAAAAATGATTGAAGTGTTACCAGACAGGCTATTAGCAATAAATTTGGGCAATTTACTTAGCACTATTCCATCTAACTCACCCAAGGTATAGATCTAACCATTTGCAGAGATCTCTTTTTAAAAAAAAATGTAGATTCAAGGGTAGAGATAAGATGGCAGAGAGAAATCAGAAAGTTTCCTGAGCTCTCCCTGTTTTCCCTCAGAAACAACATTAAATCAAGCTTCTGAACAGATTGTGGATGGCAGAACACATTAAAAAAAAAAAAAAACAGAGTAAAACAATGTTCCAAATTAAGACAATTTAGATTGACTTCAGGAAAGTTCTCCCACTTGGGTAACGAAGCACAGACAGTGTCTGGGCAAGCCAGCATGACGCTCTTAGCCACAGTACAGATCAGTACCCAAGGCCCCTTGATCCTGAATCAATAGACTAGCTGTGAGGCTAGAACCAAAAAGAACTGAATACATTTAGTCCATTTCTCATTTTATAGACAACAGAGAGATGAAGTAATTTGCCCATGATCACAAAGCCATATGGTAAATCTCATGGGTAGGATTTTATAAAATTAATCTCAGAAATTAAAGAGAAGAGTCCTACAGCGGTTGATTCATCCATTTTATTGCTTCCAGTCAGGTAGACTCTTCTCTTATCCAGAGTGATGGCTCAAGGAGAAAGAAAGAAAAAAAATGAGGATGAGGAGAGAAAAAATAAAGGAAAGACACTCTTTTTTTTTTGGGGGGGGGAAGGAAATATCTGTGTATGATAAAACCAAAAGTCAAACTATATGGCTGATATACAGTTTACATTTATAGCATTAAAAACATACAGAAATTAGAGAAATATCACTAACCAGAATGGAGAGAGCTTTGATTGTATCCTGAAACACCTGATCCTATCAATTCTAGAATCAAACTTACATCACATCATGATGAAAATTACTGATATATTACAATTTGAAAAGACCTCATTATAGGATTGCAGATTTAGAAAGGGCTTTGGAAAGCACCTAGTGCAACCCTCTTATTTTATTGATGAGGAGAGTGAAAAGCAGAACTTAAGTGACATGTCCAAAGTAACACAGCAAGGCTTAGAGTAAAAGTTGAACCCAGGTCTCATTTAAGCCTCACAACCTCACAGGTATTTACAAATATTATTATCCCTATTTTGTCGATGGGGAGCTGAGCCTCAGAGAAGTTAAGAGATTAGCCCAGTTAAGCCAAGTCAGGATTTGTAGTATTTCTTTTCCTTATACTGAACTGCAGGCATGATTTTCTGCAAATGATATAAACCCAATCACCTACATTATCAAAGTATACTTAAATTTTGAATTGGAAGGGCCTGGAGGTCATCTAGAATAGGAAAAACTCTTTCCTTTTCCAGATTATGAATCAGGGCTAATCTTTTTCCGAAGAAAGCTGAGGCACAGAGATAAAAAGACTTGCCTAGTCACAGAACAAGGAAAGCAAAAGCACAAAGATGGTAAAGTACAAAGCACTCTGAGAGTAGACAGAGAAGAGAAGGCAGTAATGGGAGGTAAGGCTAGAACAATGCAGCAATGCCAATATAGTAATGGAAACAGGGCTTTGAATTGACTCAATGGGCATTTGGGAGACATAATTTTTAGCATAAAATTGACATGTAATCCATGTGTTATTTTACTTCCTAGGCATCACAGAAAGTACACAAATATGATGATTAGCTCCCAATACCACTATAAATTACACAGTACAAATATCTCTCTTTTACAGATGAGGAAATTGAAGGTCAAACAGCAAATGTAATTAAAATCTAGTTTATAGTAAATATAATATAGTAAGTTTATAGAAGAGCTAAGATGAGAACCCAAATCTCTTGACACTGTTTGAATACAGCTGAGAACCAGAGCACAGGTAATATTAATCAAGCAGCTCTGCTTCTCTGAACCCAGCTCTGTGCTCAGTGTTGCTGAGTAGAAATAATGGAGGAGATTTTGGCTCTGCTATGAGAAACTGACAGATTAGCTGTGGAGGCAAGATTCATATGTGTAACAAGTTAAATAATACAAAGCAAAACAAAAACAGTGTTTGATGGCCAATGCTTGATGAAGGACAAGAGACTGAATCCCACATAGAAGGAAGAAGGGTCCCAATTCCCTGAAACATGGATGTAATGTTATGCCCTCCAAATCTGAGCCAAATCCATGGATTGTCCCAAGCAGTGCCATTTTAAATTTTATCTAATGTTTATGAAATATGCATTGAGTACACTACTATTCTGTCAAGTTGGGTAACCAGGGGAGCTGAGTCTAAATCCTGACACTTAATTTTTATGTGACCTTAAATCAATTTCCCAGCTGTAAAATGAGGGGCTTGGATTAATGTTCTCAAAGGATCCTTTCAATTCTGATATTCTGATTTCATTGCCCACTAAGAGGGATGGGAAGAGAATCTTATAATATCAATGGCATAAACTTTCTTCAAATTCTTTTTTCCCTCTCAGACAAGGACTAGGAAGGGGACCAAGCCAGCAGCACTTTTAGCAGAGTATGTATCTGTCACGCTCTCTTGCTCCCAGGCCTTCCTTTGTGTGTCTTATCCACCTACACCACAAAGCTGTTGTTTGACAGAGCCTGGCCACATCCTGTTATGAAACTTAGAACTACCTCAAATCAGTCTGACCCTAAGGAGGTTTTTTTTCTTTCTTACCAACTTCCTAGGCTGAAACTCAATGAAGATTACTGACAAATAAGACTCTTTCAAGTATATTTTTGTCCCCTCAACTTCTGAGCCCACATGGTTGGGTCCTACCCAAAAATTGTTTTGGAATAAGAATGGAATGATAAGGCTGAGAATGAAAATTATGGTAGGGGGTAAGGAAACAAGAGATATGGAGAAAGGATCCTAGAAATGATAACATTTGGAATAAGAGATATCTACAAGATTAGAGATTATTTAACCTAAATTCTCATTTTACAAATAAGGGCTTAATAAGGCCTGAAGAGGGGAATGGATTTGATTGAAGGAATCAGTCAGAAAGCAATAAAAGAAATGGGGTCAGGAAGTAGAAAAGAATGGATTAAAGCTGCAAATGACATCACTTAAGCCAACATGCAAGAAAATGGACTATTCATGCCCCCAAATTTTCTTGTAATCCCTCAAGTCTAGCTGACCTCAGCTACAATCCTGATCAATTTATCTCAGAAAGAAAAGCTCAGGTTATGAGAGTCCTCTAGGCCCTTGGAAAGGAGAATGAGCAGTAATTATGAACCCAACATGCCAGCATGCTAGAGAAACTGGCAGACAATCAGACAGTCCCAAACTGAGTTAGATAATAGTTCATGGTGACTTTTCTACATGATTCAGAAAGACTTGTAGGCTTTTCTCTGAGCTCTTAATGAACTGCAAGATCAAAATGAATCAATGATGTAATTGGGCAATTAAAAATATGGATGTTATCCTATAGTAAGTGGTTAGATTACAGAGAGACATAAAGTCCAAATAAATAAATAGTTTTGCTCTACTCTAACCTGATCATTTATTGTTGTTATAACTGAAGTATTATGTTCAGTTCTCGACATCACATTTTAGGAAAGACATAGACAAAATGGAGACCATCCAGAATAGGGTGGCCTGAATGATGAGAGAAATGGACAACATGCAACAAAATCATTTTCAGGAATTGAAGATGGTTAACTTAGAGAGTAAAAGACAGGGATGATGAATTAACTTTTAAAGAAAGTATTTGAAGAACTGTCAGGTGAAAAGGAGATTAGACTTAGTTCTACTTTGTCCTAGAAAACAGAACTCAGAGCAATGACTAGAAGTTGGGTGGCAGATACAGGATCAAGGTATAGAAAACGTAAAAGGCTTCCTCTCTCTACCTTCTCTCCCAACATCCTCAGTAAATTGTTTACTGAGCAGAAGCTCAGTTTACTTCAAGCAGAAGCTTGTTATAGATGTCCCCAGGTCTGGTTTGAGTTAGTTTAAAAACTCTAAGAGTCTATGATTCTATAAAATATAAATCAGTCAGTTATGAACCAAAATACCCATTGTAGCACCTGGATGAGATATATATGCTGAAGAAATGGAGCATGGAAGTAGAAGGTTATATATGGGTCTGACATTCAGGGAGCCAACTTCATTCAGCTCATCTCTATCTGTAATTCTTCCAGTCAGCATCTTAAGGTCTAGAAAAAGCTTCAAAAATGGTTGAGTCTAACAGCCTCCGTGTATGTACATCTGAAAAATCTGAGAGGAACACTTTCAAGAGAATGTAAGCTCCTTAAAGGCAGGTACCATTGCTTTAGTCTTTACATCTTCAGTCAGTAAGATACAGTGTCTTTTACATATAGCGGGTTCTTAATAAATGTTCATTGAATAGCTCAAATTTCTAAAGTTTATAATGCACTATCACAACACAACAACCATGTTTAGTGTGTAATGCAAGAATTAATATTCCCATTTATATTGAGGCCTATAAAGGGGAGTGATTTTCCCCCCAAGGTATTTGAAGCTAGGAAATGTCAGATCTCAGATTCTATCCAGGTCTCTCAATTTCAATTCAGTTCAATTCAAAAAGCATTTCCAAAGTGCCTGATGAATGCCATAGCTAGGGATACAAAAACAAAAATATATACTCTTAAGAGAGCTAAAATCTATATTAGTCAAGCTTACAGTTAAATATTTACTTACATATTATCATTGCTTTGTTCTCTTTTACTGGGTTGTGGTTAATAAGCTACAAGGTTCTGTTCTTCCAAGTTCTGGGGTTTATGCAGTCTGGGTCCCTAGGCTTCTAGATTCCTGAGCACCTGAGTTCTGAGGCTCCTAGGTTTTAGTTCTTTTAAACCTTCTGGAATTTAGATTTCTGGGCTCTTTGGGAAACTAAGTCCCTGGGTTTTGAGGTTCCTAAATTTGGAACTTTTAAGTCCTTGTGTTCTAGAGTTCCTGGATTCCTAGGTTATGGGTTCCTAGTCTCCTATATTTTTTGTTCTTCTTAGTATCCTGGGTTCCTAGGTTCAAATGATGCTAGGTTCCTAGATTGTAGCTTTATGGAATTTGGTAACTGACTGAGTCAACTGAATCTGAACTCTGGGCTCTATAACTATTAGATCTCTGAAGCTCCTATATCCCTAGGCTCCTATGACCTTGCCTCCTGGGATCCAAGAAGTTGGATTTTTAGATTTCCTGATTCTTAAAACTTTTTAGTCCCAATATGGTAGGTAACAGGTTCTTAGGTTCTTAGGCACCTAGATTCCTAGACCTTATCTTGGGATTTAGGCTAGTCAGTTCTATCTGAAGTTTTTAGGGTTTCTGTGCTTCTGAGTTCTGGACTATTGCTTTTTGGAAATCAATGATCCTAAATTCCTGAATTGTTGGGATACTGATTAGATTCCTGAATCCTTGAATTCTGGATCCTAGGCTTCTGGCTTTTAGATTATCATAATCTTACACCTCTGGGTTCCAAAATCTATTCTAGCTTCTGGATTCCTCAGTTCTTGGGCCTCTGGTCGTAGGTACCTAGGCTCCTGGTTCTGTGATTCAGAGCTTCTGGATTTCAAGGGGAATACAAGGAATATTATTCATAGAAACAGTTATCACTTCCATTCTCACTCTATTCATCTCTCATAGCCTCCCCAGTTCCCAATACTTTCAATATCACACTCAAGACCAAGGTTATCTTTAAATATATATGAGGGCATGCCTTATCTAAGTATAGTGTTCTGTACATGATAATTGTTTGCTAAATATTTGTTGAAAGAATGAATGAATGACCAGGTCCAAATTCCTTAGGCTGATAATCAAGGGCCTCCACAATTGGTCCCAACCTATCTCTCCTATCCCATAGGCCACTCTCCCTTCCCTCAATCAAGCCAATTTTCTCATAGACTCCAACACACCAAATTCATCTTCTTTTTTATGCTTTTCTCTCTCCTCCCCTCCTCTCTCTCCTCCCTCTTAGCCAAGTTCAGTTTCTCCTTCTAGCTTAAATCCTATCTCTTTTGTGAAGCCTGATTTTATCTTGCTGACATCTAGACTCATTGCAATTTATGAAACACCCATGATTTGAAACCTCATTGTTCTGTCATTGTCCCCTTATTCTGTTGTCTCATTAGGCCAGGTCTCAAAAGCTATAACTAATTCACCTTTTCTGACTTTGCAAAGAATCACCAGTTAGAGGTGAATTGACTTGTGTAAGGTCACATGGGCTCTGAGGTAGGAGGCAGAGGCAGGTCCTCTGACTCCAACTCTTTCCATGTTGCCTCTCAGGAGTCTTACAGAAGCTTCAGGTAGAAGATACTTCAGAATATAATCTGTGCCTGAGAAAGAATCCCTTCTATAATATTCTGACAAAAGGCCTCTGTCTAAAGATCTCCAGTAAAGAATTCATCTCATTACCTAGTGAAACACAAACCAATGTGATTTTGAACAGTTCTAAATACTCAGAAATTTTTGAGTACTTCACATTGAAATCCACCTTCTTGCAGCTTCCCTCTCACTGTTCCCTCTGAAGTCAATCAAAATAAATCCAATCTCTTCTCCACAAATCAGACTTTCAAATACCAGACAAGTTTTTAAGAATAGAAAACCTATTCTCCAACATAAACATACTAGTCAGTACTTGAAGGAAAAAATAAGAATTGCTCATAGTTGTATAGAGAATTTATATAGAGCAATTGTTAGTTTTGGAGTTTTTAGACAATATTTTCTCAAAAATAATCATATGAAGTAGGTGGCATGGCAATTATTATTGCCTCAGATGCTCAAAGACACATAGAAAGTAAGTAGCCAATTCAGAAAGAGGAATCACTGATCTCTCTCCACTATATCAGGCTGCTAAGCTATATACAAAATGGAGAGAGAAAAAACAAAGGTGTTTAGCCTGGAGAAAAGACGACCAAGAGGAAACATGATCACTTTTTTCAAATATTTGAAGGGCTGTCATATTCCATAAAT
Source organism: Sminthopsis crassicaudata (assembly GCF_048593235.1). Classification (NCBI taxonomy): domain Eukaryota; kingdom Metazoa; phylum Chordata; class Mammalia; order Dasyuromorphia; family Dasyuridae; genus Sminthopsis; species Sminthopsis crassicaudata. Next base: position 343,355,084 of record NC_133618.1, on the reverse strand, counting down.
AATTCCTTCTAGAGCTTCCAGTTAAAATAACATGAAAAGACTTAGAGAAGTCAATATCTTTTAGCCAGCATGAGCTACATATAGATCTGAAGACCACCTGAGCTATGAAGAGGGAAAGAAGCAAGATAGTATATGGATGTGAATGCAACATAACATCATTGTGCCACAAGAAATGATGAAAAAGATGGATCCAGAGAAAAGCGGGAGGATTTAGATGAGCTGATAAAAAAAAATGAAGCAAAGCCAGGGAAATATACAATGACTACAACACTATAAAGGAAAACAACTGTGCAAAACTCAACAACTATGATCAGCATAATGATCAATCATGAGTCCTAAAAACTGATGATGAATTGAGCTTCCCATCTCTTTACAGACTAGGGGTGCAGATGAGACATATATTTTCAGACATGGCCAATGTATAGATTTGTTTTGTTTGATTATATTTATTCATTTATATATTAAAAAGGAAAGTGATTTTGATAGGGTGGGGAAAAGAGAACAATGATTAGTAGGGCAATGTTGTAACTACTATGATAAATTTAATTTTTTAAAAAAATCATTCTATATATTATAGAGGGAAAAAAATGCTTCCACTTTGAGTAAAGAAGGAAGAACCCTGCTGCTGCTGTCATAGAAGTAACTTTGACAATGGCCCTGCCAGTAAAAGAGGCTCTATTTTTTACTCATAGCAAAAGGAAGGAATTGCTCTCAGCCCTCACTTCAAGGATCAGAATTGAGTTACTTTCTCTCTCATACTAGAGATCCACTTACTGTTCACTTACTAACCTCTTCCTTCATGAAGAGTAAGTATTACAAAGATAACAGACACTTCAGCACTTAACTCTGTGCAGAGCCCTGTGCCAGCACTAGGAACAAATGAGTTTTAGATAACACCATCGCCTCATGGACCTCAAAATATATTCTAATTCCTATAATCTTAAGGTTTAGCTTCCTTGCTGTCTTTGCTTAGTAACTCCAGCCCCATTTCTGAGAAATGAGCAGTGCACTTTGCCACAAAATGAGACTCCTCTACTAAGACATGAACAAAGTCAAAGAACATAGCCAAGAACTGTGATGAAAAGAAGTCAGTACCTTCTATAAAATTTACAAACTAAGTACCTAAAGAATTCCATAATCCTGAGTCTTCAAAAAAAAAAAAAAAAAAAAAAGACTGAATTTTCACCCTACCTTATCCACCCCATAACTTTGTAGTTTCAGGATGAATTTTTTATATATAACTGACAGTAATTGCACGTCAAAATAATTGTGACAAACTCAATTCTTATTATGTAATGGTGTAATAGGAAGACTGTGACTGAGAATATCCAAGATAGAGTCATCATTTTGACATTTAGTATATATATAACCTGAGTGAATTCCTTCCCTTCTTTCTGATCCTGTCTCCTGCATAGAAATGATCTCTAAAATTCTTCCAGCTCTGCTATTCTATGATCTTATAACAAAATAAGTTTGCACTTGACCTTGTCCATCCCCAACATCCATAATGTTGCTTGTGAATGCTTGCTCTTTTAAACTAACTGTGACAAACTCTTGCATCATGTAAAAGTACCTGATCATCTCTCCAAATAAACATACAAAAATCCCTAAATGAAACACCTACATAATTTAGGTAATCTTTATGTAGATCTTCTTGACAGCTCTTCCACCTTGAAGTGTGAATGAGGTAAAGAAAGAGAGGTCCAGTAAAATCTTATTGGATTAAACTAAATGGAGATGAATTAATATAGGCTGAATTCATTGAGTTTAAATGAATTGAGTTGCATTCAACTGAAGAGCAGACATTGTATGAGGGACTGGGAAAGAGGAAAGGACAGAGAAGAGTCTAACTCACAAGCCTCCAATCTAGTCCCAGACAAGAGAAGGAGAATCCAGTCAAGTATGACTTTCACAAGGTGAGAAAGACCCAGTATTTAGTATGTTCGTGTTCAGAAGGAGCTTTGATACAAAACTGGGTAAAATGAGGCCTTTATTTGCATCAGAATAGGTACAGTTAGCTAAGGATAAGAGGTAAAAGGTGGTCAAAGTCCCTGGCTTTAAAGCCTTTAAAGACTCAAAATTTTTTATTTTTATCAGGAGTAGAAGCAGATTTTGATGAATTAACACTATCTAAAACCATAAGGAACCAGTTGATAAAGACATATCAGTTTATTAACATATTTGCGTAATAGTTTTAACCCAAGAATTAGACTCCAAACTTGTTCAGACTTCTCCAACTGGGCAAGCATTACATTATTGTATAAAATGTGACAGGTGTATCTAAACAAAAATTTATTTTTAAAAGATGGGAGTTTAAATATAATGCAGATCAATGAGTGAACAGTATGATATGAATGAATGAATGCATGCATGAAAGAATGAATGAAAAAAAGATTTATTAATGACTTGCTATTTATAAAGCATTATGCTAAGCATTAGAGATACAAATAAGAAAGATAGTCCCTGCTCTCAAGGAGCTCACATTCCATTGGGGGAGACAACATATATTGGTTAGGCTACAAGTTAAATGGAGAGGCTCAGTGGTCCTTAAGGTGTAGCAACAAAAAAAATAAATGGTAAAGTAGCAATAAGAAAAATAAATGGCAATGCATCTTCTTTGGTGACATTTCCATTAATAAAACTTTATTTCTGATGTTGAACCATTTGATGATTTTAGTGCATCTCCCAAAGCAATTACTAGGTCCAGTACACACAAAAATTGTTCCCCTGGAGAACAGCTTCTGGGGCAGCCTGATAGCAGGGTCAGTGGAAGGTGAAGCAGGCACTGCTGTTCCTAGGACCCTTTGGCTTAACCTGCATGGCAGGTCATATTGTTGATAACAGGGACTCTGGTATCCTCTCCTAGATTATGGCTAAAGGAAAGGAATAGGGTCAAAGTAGAACCATCGGTCTGAAGGTCATTACTGTTCCTGGGACTCTTAGGTTTAACCTATCCATTGAACCATAAATCAAGAAAGCTAATGTGATCCCAAGGTGCATGGAGAATCATGATATCCCAAGAACAAGGAAGCATTAATTCCATTAAACTCTTTTCTGATCTAGAGTATTGTACTCCATTCAGAGTATCACATTTTAGGAATGACATTGGTAAGCTTGAGAATAATCACAGGAGGGCAAACAAAATGGTGAAGAACCTTGTGATTCCATGTCCCAGGGATGTTTCTGTCTTAAAAAAAATGTTGAGTTGAAGTTTATATTCCTAAGGCCCATTAGCAGGGAAGGATGCACTGGCCCTGGGACAAAGGAAAACAATGAGCGTTCAATGTTTTAAAAAAAATTCAAAAGCTACCTCCATCCTTAACAACTTCATAACTTGATTATTCCATCTAGGAATAAGGAAGCCTTTAGAGTGTATGGATCTTAGGCTCCATTTTATCTGTTGTCTCTTCTAACCAAGGCATTTTTTAACAATGATGCCCTGACTTTTTTCTGAACTTGGGTCAGTTGCAAAGCTATGAGGACTGAGGGACTAGACAGAACACCTCTACAGCCTTGGGATCCATATTAACAATAACCAACAAAATAATGAACATAAAGCCTCCATAATCTAGGTTAAAATTATTCTTATTCTTTATAGAACCCTAAATCCTTGCTCCCTAAATACCTAAATCCTTTCAAAGTCCAATCCAAAGTCACTATAACCTGATTTGGGAGACCAACACACTTCAACAAAAATTCCTTGTTTCCACCAAAACCTGAAACCTTACACTCCACACACACACTTTCATTCTCCTGCCTCCCCCAGCTCAGAATCAGCAAAAAACAAGATCACATGGCCAGCCTCATGGTGAGAATGTCACTAAGGGTTTGCAAATCTATTTCTAAAAATGCTCAGAACAGAAACTTCTGCAGGTGGGAGTAGGGCTTTGGAAAGCCCCAACTCACCCACAGAGCCACCTGGGGAATTTACATGGGGAATGGGGTAGTTTGCAGGTGGGAGAGGGGGCAGGTAATGAAAGAAACCTATGCTGCTCATCTAAAGGAGAGGGTCCTAGCCTACTTTGGTTTGGACACTAGGGATGAATCATTTCTTTTTATCATTTAGCAAATATTTTGAGTACATGCAATTAAGAAGCTTCATGAGCCACTTTTCTGCCATCTCCAAGAGGGGTTTACAGGCCATAAGGGCAAATATAGGAGAGATATAATGTTATAATATACCTCAAAATTCATAAAAGGGATCTCCATTCCTTTCTCAAACCTTGGGGGGAAATGAGAACAAGACACTCCAAAAGCCCAAAGGAAAGGGATTATATTCATATAGGGAATCAAAAAAAGGGTTTGTAGAGGAGGAAGGAAACCCTAAATTGGGCCTTAAATAATGTTCAGAAATTCCAGAAATGTAGAATGTAACAAAGACTATTTTTCAGGTTTTGTATTTGTATTCCTAGTGCACAATCCTGGCATATAAAATAGGAGCTCAATAAAAGTTTATTGAATTTAATTGATAGATTATGGATCAAGGGAACAAACTAAACAAATAAGACTAAATTTTAAAATCAGCAAGTAATTAATATTGGAACTGATACAAAGTATATTAGAAGGATGCAGTATAAAATAAAATTGTAAAGGTTGGCTAGAGACCAACAATGCTCTGTTACTTATTAGCTGTATAACTCTAGATAAATCATAATTTCATTCCTTAATTTGCAAAATAGTGGTAATAATATATATCTACCTTCCTAGATATTGTTAGGGGATACTTCTTACTTAAACTATTGCAACAGTCTCATAACTGGTTTATCTTCAATCTTTCCCTTTCCAATCTTTCACACAGTTGTCAAGATAATTTTCCTAATGCATGTGTCTCAACATTATATTGCTGTTTAGAAACCTTTACCTTTATAACCTATTGCTTATAGAATTAAGATACAAATTCTTTAGCCAGACATTCATGATTAATTTAAAGTACAATCTGGTAGTTCAATACTTTCATTTTTTTCATATGAAGAAGCTTGAGGAATGAATAAAAAAGGGTCCCAAGTAACAGAAAATAGCATAGGCCATCAGTGACGATTGTCCAGACTCTCAGTGAACACATAAATTTAGAGCAAGAAAGGACCAAATCATCTGTCCAAACGCCTTTATTAGCCATGCAGGCCAAGTTACTCACCAAGGTCACAGATAATACAGATCCCTAATTTTCTAACTCTAAAACCAGTGTTGTTTTTATTATACCATATAATGTACATACAATGTTTTATTCTCCTTTGTATTCCCTCAAGTTCATCTGATCTCATATCCTATTTTCACCTTTCTATTTTCACAACTTTGATCATAATTTTGATCATACTGTGATTCTCTACCAAATCTTATTTCTCCAATCTTTCATAGCCATCCTAAACCCTACCTCCTCTAGGGAGCACTTCCCTTTCTACTCCAGTTCAGTGACCTCCCTCTGCCACTTCCTATGTGTCCTTAGCAAACCACTGAACCTCTTTGAACCTCTATTTTCTCATCAATAAAACAAATGGTTCTGTGGTCTCTTCTAGTTATAAATATGTTTCTATGATTACTGAGAATATAAACCATATAATCCAAAATTTTTTCACACAGTATTTTGTGCTGTTTTCTGACATACACATACATACATATATACATATATATACATGCAAACATATATATACACACTTATATGCATATGTATATACACATGTATATATGCATATACATGCACACATAGATATAAAAATACATACTTACAGATACACACACACGTACATCTCCTCTTTTCCCAGATTGTGAGTTCCATGATGATAAGGGATGAGTCTATTCTTCTCATGTCTTCCCCTGAGACTATAAACTTCCTGACTCCAAGGCCCAGGAGAGTCACAAACTCACCAGAGAGTTAGAACATACCTAACAAATGGTCATCTAGTCTTTGCTTGAAGTGTGTGAGAAGCTACTACCTACTCAACTTTTTGACAGCTTTAATCATTAGGAAGCTTTCTCTTACATCAAATTATAACTTTCAGCAACTTCAACAAAATGTTTATAATTCTCTTCTTTGGCCCAAGCAATACAAATTTAATCTATTCCATATTATAACCCTTCAGATTTTTGACAATAGCTATTATTTTTCCCCACTCCTTAAGTCTTCACCATTCCTCCCAAGCTAAACATCCCTAATTTTTTAAAAAGTCCTTGTATGTCATATTTTCTAATTCTTTCATTACCCTGTCACTTTCCATACACTACAATTTAGCAATGTTAGGATTTTTTCCTTTGTTGGATCTGGACATTATGAATTGTCTAGTCATACCTCTCTAATTTTATACTTGAAAAGTTAATTTTTGAACCCAAGTGCAAAGCTTCATATTTTTATCTTTATTAAATTTAATCCTTTTAGATTAAGTCCTAGCCCATCAAAATCTTTATATAGCCTAAATTTGGCAGCCAAAAAGTTAATATTTCTCTAATGTTTATGTCAATTGCAGATTTGATAATTTTATGTCTTTATCCCAATTATTGATTCCTACTTAACATTGACCTTGGAAAAGTTAATCAAATTCCCCAAGCTTCAGTGTCTTCATCTGTAAAACAGGATTACATGTCTTCAGAGGCTCTTCCCAGTTCTTAGATATATCATTTTTAAAGAGCTGACAATGAGTTGTATATGAGTATTTGGAGTCAGGCCATACAACCTGTTCCAAATCCACCTTATTTTCTTGTCTAGCTTATATTTTTTCCTTTTTCTGATAGGACAGCATGAGAAAAGATAGGACAGCAGTCAAAGACTGCTAAAACTTTAGTAATATATATGTATATATATATATATATGCACATGTATACATACATACATATATATCAATCTGTATATATACCTATGTATGAATAATGTTCCTGATCTAAAAAAAAGAAAAAAGAAAAAAAAGGAAATGTGACTAGCTTGAATTGCTTTGTTAATAATGAAGCCATGTGATCACTGCCTCCAACATTCACTATTCATTCTTTGATGATACATTCTAAAGTTTTTCCATGTATCAATTTTTAAAATTTATTTTAAACTTAAATACAAAATAAGAAAAGAAAAAAAATCACTATACACAGAGCAGCAGGTAAGAGAGGAATAAAGCAATAAATTTCTATTTCAAGAAAGTCTATATAATAAATACTTCTCAATACCTCAAATTGTTTCTGTATCCTGAAAGTCACCTGGTCTGGTGACTTGAAGTCATCAAGAGTAGTAGCTAAGTAGTCTTTTGACAAGTTGCTCCTAATATAAACAACTTGCCATTCATTTTTGTTCTGAGTTGCAAAATAAAGAATTGTGCTACTTTCCACTATCTGTTCTCTTTTGATGATCATCATTCCTATTCCTTTTTTCTCCAATATAACTTTTTTAAAAAACTTTTTATTTTGGTTTATAGTTCAAATATTGAACTATAAAACAAATATAAAAAGTGGAAAATGTGAAAAAGAACTAGAATAAAATTCCCATGCTAGAAAAGTGAATGAACATCAATAAATCTTAACTTTAAAAATTGAACGCCTCTTTTTAGGTCTTTGAATCCAGTACTAGTACCAGTCATAATTCATTCTTAGACCTGGACCCTACTTTCAGTACTATTTTCTGCTTCCCACTCACTCTGGAGTCTAATCTAAAGTAACTCTTACAGAAACCTCTACATCACAGGCATATGTTTGTCTGTTGTTACTATGTCCTCTCCCTAGATTCTGAGCTTCATGAGTTAGAATCTAGGCCTACTGCTCAGGTTCTCCATTCATTCATTCAGTAAATATGTATTAATCACCATGTGCAAAGAATTGTGGAAGACACTGACATACAAGGAAAAAAAGATGAAAATACTCCCCCTTCCTGGAACTTATATTCTACTAAAATTCTTTTCTCCAGAAGCATATCCCCGGGTGTATAGGGTGTATAGCACCTCTGGTATGACACCTTACTAAGCCCTTTTCAAAGCTGCTCATCCAACTTTGGTTCCCACCTTTCATCCAACTCTCTCCTGTGGCTCCAAGAAACTGTAACATGCACACACCCTAGTAAAGAATGTCAACAGATAGACTGAGGTTGAGGATAACCAACAGGCCTCAAACCTTTCAGTGCCTTATGGGGACATGTATCCCAAACATGTGAAGACTTTTTCTGGAGAAATGGGGAGATGAACATTTGTTCTAATGACCTTCAAAAGGTAGCTAAAGCAGGTGCTGTTGGAGCTCTTAGAGCTTGATTTGACATTGAAGGCAGAAAATGCTTCCTTTAAATCCAATTCACACACAAATCTGATATCCTCTTCAAAAACAGAGGACAACAGCAGCCTGACTAAGCTCATGAAGCAGGGATATATATGCTTACTTGGTGCTGGATTTGTTGGTTGTTTGCCAGCCACCTAACCTCAGTTTGCCTTTTTGTGCAGTGTGCATTATTCTACAATTGAATAGACCAATTCTGATCTTTGCATGACTTCAGGGAACAAAATCTTTTGGTTTTATTTTGGATATTTTCCTCACCAACACAACAGAGATTTTAATACTCATACAAAATTTGGTCAAAGTAGTTTTAAAAAAAGTTGACTTAGGGATGAAGAGAGAAGTCTCTTTCCTTTCCTCAGAAAAGATTCTGGTGGTGTCTTCCATGGTCTATGGAGGTAAAGACCCCAGAAGCAGCCTTTGAATTTGGAACTCTGTTTTAGAATACCTGAGTTCTGATTTAAACAGTAGTGAAAGTTATTTTTAAAAAAAACTACAAAAAACCAACTAAGAATTCAAAAGATCTTCAACTTACTTCTTTACAGATATATTTGGGGGAAAGTTGTCTGTTACAGTCACTCTAATTCTTTCCTCTGTAAACTCTTTCCTAATCCTCCTCATGAAAAGGTTTATGAAATTTTCCTATTGCTCTCAGTCTGAACCTTTCCTTTATACTTAATTGTACTAAATTTGGCAGCCAACAAGTTAATATTTCTCTAATGTTTATGTCAATTGCAGATTTGATAATTTTATGTCTTTATCCTAATTATTGATTCCTACTTGATATTGACCTTGGACAAGTTAATTAAATTCCCCCCAATTCATATCATACATATGTGTGTAAAAATAAGATTCTTCATAACAGGATTTATTCATACAACTCATATCATACATATTTGTGTAAAAATAAGATTCTTGATAACAGGATTTATTCACTTTATATTCTCAGCAATAGAGATGCTTAATAAATTCTTATTAAATTGAATTATGGGGGGCAACTAGGTGGCACTGGCCTTAGAATAAGGACTTGAGTTCAAATCTGCTTCAGATATTCCATGTGTATTAGCTGCGTAACCCTGGGCTTAACTTAACCTCAATTGCCTCACCCCAAAAAAATTGAATTGTGAGGTCATGCTAGATGTGATATGCTAAGTATTGGGTTGTCTTGGGAATTTTTGTGGCGTAAAGTTTTGTTGAATATGTGGATGTACTGGATTGAGACTCTACTAGATATGAGAATATAAATATGCTGGAAATGAGCTTCATTTTGTGCTCAGTTTGTGAGTTCAGAGTGAGTGTGCTGCAAGCTTAAAAGGGGTAATACGGTGTTGTTGTTTAAAATTTTTTGAGTTGGATAATGTCCTAAGAATGAAGGTGTGCTGAAAGTAAATTTCTGCTAGGGGATAAATCCCCAAACCTTCACTTTCATAAAGCTTTATTGTGTGAGTTCCCCACTACAGGAGGCACACTTCCCATTTTCCCAAAGAATGAGCATGAACATGACACTGGGCTGATGGGGATCAGCAATAAATCTAACTACCCATGCTTTCCACTATTATAAGAGACCCATATCTGGACCTCAGTTTTCTGTCTGGCACAGCTTCAGGGTATCATTAACCCAAGATTCTTGGCAAGATTCTTTACCTTCTTGGCAGTGCTATAGGGCAAGAAGACAAGAGCTTTGCCTCAGGGGAATTATTTTTATGCTTTCTCCCTATAATAAGTCCTGTATCCAACTGTTCACTTTCCTCATAATCTTTTACCAACATCATGCTATGGAATTGGCTCTGCTTTCTTATCTAGCCTGCAATCACTACCTCCAAGATCTCATTACTATGGTATCCCTTTCTAGGCAGCCATCCATGCATCTTTCTGGTAACTAGGAGGTTGGTGATTGAGAACTAGCCATGTCTCAGGAGCATAGGCCACAATCTCTGGAGGGAATGGACTCCTATTTCCAAATATAATAGCATTCCACTGGAGCATACTTTTACCTATGACATGAAACTTGTCTTTCACAGGGTTACAGTGATGTGGATAAGTGAGAAGGAAATTCTGAGGGCTTCCCATACTCTAAAGGAGCTTTCCCCGGCTTTGTACTGTCTTCATCATTAATCTTCCCATGCTAAAGAGTATCTCAAAATTTGTCTTGATGATTATAGAGATCTCGCTTCACATCATTCCATTTCCCAGATATCTTAGTTATGGTTGTTTCCAAGGCTCTGTGATGAACATTAGGACTTAAGAGTTTCTCCCCAACACCTTTGACTTTGATATTCCAGTGTAGTTATTATAAGAGCCCAAGAAGGAAATACTACCTGGAAGGAAAAAAAAGAGCATCCCAAGGAATAGGGCAGTCATACACTTGCTGTACGGCATCTGGGAGTCTTCTCTAGGGAGAGGGAACCACTGGTAGGGAGATTAATGTGTTTCACAGATATAATATGCTGAAATGGAAAACTGTACTGGATTTAGAGTCAGAAGACCTGAGTTCAAGTTCAAGTTTTAATACTTACTATGTGATCTTGTGTAAATTATTCACCTAGTCACGTTCATCTTCATTTTCTTCTTCTGTAAAGTGAAGTCAGATTTAATGATTTCTGAGATCCTGTACTGTTCTAAATCCTATAGTCCTGTGAGTATTTCTGTATCTCTATTGCCCCCATGTGGCTAACTAACTTCATAGTTCCCTGTAAATTCTTGTCAGGATTTAGTGTCTAGGATAGAAGGAAAGTGTTTTAGACCTCTGAGGCAAAAGACTTCTTTCTAACCCAGAGACACCTTCTATCCCAAGACAAGGTAAAGAAGTTGAATGACAGGATAGGACTTCCAGG